>NW_028292577.1:2796357-3093138 GCF_029948245.1 Actinia tenebrosa | reverse complement strand
GGATGTTTCTTGGGGGAGTCCTTGCTAATTCAGCAATTTGCTCTTATAAGCAAATGTATGTGAACGCAAGAGGAACTTTGCCAATTCCCTTGGCGACGTCATTTCGTTTGGAAAACCGAATTGTCTTGACCGTTTTCGATAGGGGAATCATGTTCAACAGCAAATTTCCCGCTAAAATACGTCTTTCTAGTAGTTTTCACCTCCCCCGGGCCCTCCCCCCAGCGTCGGCTCTGTGTCCCAAACAATGGCTGTGGATGCTCTATACTCCACATTACATTGTGCCTTTACACTCTTCCATCATTCACGCTAGCACCCACCAAACTACATAGTCTTGTAGCCCGAGCTCCAAAGTGGTTGCTCTTTTTGATTTGGGGGCTGCAGCTAGTGTACCGGCTGAGAAATTAAGGATGTTCTTGGGGGAGTCCTTGCTAATTCAGCAATTTGCTCTTATAAGCAAATGTATGTGAACGCAAGAGGAACTTTGCCAATTCCCTTGGCGACGTCATTTCGTTTGGAAAACCGAATTGTCTTGACCGTTTTCGATAGGGGAATCATGTTCAACAGCAAATTTCCCGCTAAAATACGTCTTTCTAGTAGTTTTCACCTCCCCCGGGCCCTCCCCCCAGCGTCGGCTCTGTGTCCCAAACAATGGCTGTGGATGCTCTATACTCCACATTACATTGTGCCTTTACACTCTTCCATCATTCACGCTAGCACCCACCAAACTACATAGTCTTGTAGCCCGAGCTCCAAAGTGGTTGCTCTTTTTGATTTGGGGGCTGCAGCTAGTGTACCGGCTGAGAAATTAAGGATGTTCTTGGGGGAGTCCTTGCTAATTCAGCAATTTGCTCTTATAAGCAAATGTATGTGAACGCAAGAGGAACTTTGCCAATTCCCTTGGCGACGTCATTTCGTTTGGAAAACCGAATTGTCTTGACCGTTTTCGATAGGGGAATCATGTTCAACAGCAAATTTCCCGCTAAAATACGTCTTTCTAGTAGTTTTCACCTCCCCCGGGCCCTCCCCCCAGCGTCGGCTCTGTGTCCCAAACAATGGCTGTGGATGCTCTATACTCCACATTACATTGTGCCTTTACACTCTTCCATCATTCACGCTAGCACCCACCAAACTACATAGTCTTGTAGCCCGAGCTCCAAAGTGGTTGCTCTTTTTGATTTGGGGGCTGCAGCTAGTGTACCGGCTGAGAAATTAAGGATGTTCTTGGGGGAGTCCTTGCTAATTCAGCAATTTGCTCTTATAAGCAAATGTATGTGAACGCAAGAGGAACTTTGCCAATTCCCTTGGCGACGTCATTTCGTTTGGAAAACCGAATTGTCTTGACCGTTTTCGATAGGGGAATCATGTTCAACAGCAAATTTCCCGCTAAAATACGTCTTTCTAGTAGTTTTCACCTCCCCCGGGCCCTCCCCCCAGCGTCGGCTCTGTGTCCCAAACAATGGCTGTGGATGCTCTATACTCCACATTACATTGTGCCTTTACACTCTTCCATCATTCACGCTAGCACCCACCAAACTACATAGTCTTGTAGCCCGAGCTCCAAAGTGGTTGCTCTTTTTGATTTGGGGGCTGCAGCTAGTGTACCGGCTGAGAAATTAAGGATGTTCTTGGGGGAGTCCTTGCTAATTCAGCAATTTGCTCTTATAAGCAAATGTATGTGAACGCAAGAGGAACTTTGCCAATTCCCTTGGCGACGTCATTTCGTTTGGAAAACCGAATTGTCTTGACCGTTTTCGATAGGGGAATCATGTTCAACAGCAAATTTCCCGCTAAAATACGTCTTTCTAGTAGTTTTCACCTCCCCCGGGCCCTCCCCCCAGCGTCGGCTCTGTGTCCCAAACAATGGCTGTGGATGCTCTATACTCCACATTACATTGTGCCTTTACACTCTTCCATCATTCACGCTAGCACCCACCAAACTACATAGTCTTGTAGCCCGAGCTCCAAAGTGGTTGCTCTTTTTGATTTGGGGGCTGCAGCTAGTGTACCGGCTGAGAAATTAAGGATGTTCTTGGGGGAGTCCTTGCTAATTCAGCAATTTGCTCTTATAAGCAAATGTATGTGAACGCAAGAGGAACTTTGCCAATTCCCTTGGCGACGTCATTTCGTTTGGAAAACCGAATTGTCTTGACCGTTTTCGATAGGGGAATCATGTTCAACAGCAAATTTCCCGCTAAAATACGTCTTTCTAGTAGTTTTCACCTCCCCCGGGCCCTCCCCCCAGCGTCGGCTCTGTGTCCCAAACAATGGCTGTGGATGCTCTATACTCCACATTACATTGTGCCTTTACACTCTTCCATCATTCACGCTAGCACCCACCAAACTACATAGTCTTGTAGCCCGAGCTCCAAAGTGGTTGCTCTTTTTTGATTTGGGGGCTGCAGCTAGTGTACCGGCTGAGAAATTAAGGATGTTCTTGGGGGAGTCCTTGCTAATTCAGCAATTTGCTCTTATAAGCAAATGTATGTGAACGCAAGAGGAACTTTGCCAATTCCCTTGGCGACGTCATTTCGTTTGGAAAACCGAATTGTCTTGACCGTTTTCGATAGGGGAATCATGTTCAACAGCAAATTTCCCGCTAAAATACGTCTTTCTAGTAGTTTTCACCTCCCCCGGGCCCTCCCCCCAGCGTCGGCTCTGTGTCCCAAACAATGGCTGTGGATGCTCTATACTCCACATTACATTGTGCCTTTACACTCTTCCATCATTCACGCTAGCACCCACCAAACTACATAGTCTTGTAGCCCGAGCTCCAAAGTGGTTGCTTTTTTTGATTTGGGGGCTGCAGCTAGTGTACCGGCTGAGAAATTAAGGATGTTCTTGGGGGAGTCCTTGCTAATTCAGCAATTTGCTCTTATAAGCAAATGTATGTGAACGCAAGAGGAACTTTGCCAATTCCCTTGGCGACGTCATTTCGTTTGGAAAACCGAATTGTCTTGACCGTTTTCGATAGGGGAATCATGTTCAACAGCAAATTTCCCGCTAAAATACGTCTTTCTAGTAGTTTTCACCTCCCCCGGGCCCTCCCCCCAGCGTCGGCTCTGTGTCCCAAACAATGGCTGTGGATGCTCTATACTCCACATTACATTGTGCCTTTACACTCTTCCATCATTCACGCTAGCACCCACCAAACTACATAGTCTTGTAGCCCGAGCTCCAAAGTGGTTGCTCTTTTTGATTTGGGGGCTGCAGCTAGTGTACCGGCTGAGAAATTAAGGATGTTCTTGGGGGAGTCCTTGCTAATTCAGCAATTTGCTCTTATAAGCAAATGTATGTGAACGCAAGAGGAACTTTGCCAATTCCCTTGGCGACGTCATTTCGTTTGGAAAACCGAATTGTCTTGACCGTTTTCGATAGGGGAATCATGTTCAACAGCAAATTTCCCGCTAAAATACGTCTTTCTAGTAGTTTTCACCTCCCCCGGGCCCTCCCCCCAGCGTCGGCTCTGTGTCCCAAACAATGGCTGTGGATGCTCTATACTCCACATTACATTGTGCCTTTACACTCTTCCATCATTCACGCTAGCACCCACCAAACTACATAGTCTTGTAGCCCGAGCTCCAAAGTGGTTGCTTTTTTTGATTTGGGGGCTGCAGCTAGTGTACCGGCTGAGAAATTAAGGATGTTCTTGGGGGAGTCCTTGCTAATTCAGCAATTTGCTCTTATAAGCAAATGTATGTGAACGCAAGAGGAACTTTGCCAATTCCCTTGGCGACGTCATTTCGTTTGGAAAACCGAATTGTCTTGACCGTTTTCGATAGGGGAATCATGTTCAACAGCAAATTTCCCGCTAAAATACGTCTTTCTAGTAGTTTTCACCTCCCCCGGGCCCTCCCCCCAGCGTCGGCTCTGTGTCCCAAACAATGGCTGTGGATGCTCTATACTCCACATTACATTGTGCCTTTACACTCTTCCATCATTCACGCTAGCACCCACCAAACTACATAGTCTTGTAGCCCGAGCTCCAAAGTGGTTGCTTTTTTTGATTTGGGGGCTGCAGCTAGTGTACCGGCTGAGAAATTAAGGATGTTCTTGGGGGAGTCCTTGCTAATTCAGCAATTTGCTCTTATAAGCAAATGTATGTGAACGCAAGAGGAACTTTGCCAATTCCCTTGGCGACGTCATTTCGTTTGGAAAACCGAATTGTCTTGACCGTTTTCGATAGGGGAATCATGTTCAACAGCAAATTTCCCGCTAAAATACGTCTTTCTAGTAGTTTTCACCTCCCCCGGGCCCTCCCCCCAGCGTCGGCTCTGTGTCCCAAACAATGGCTGTGGATGCTCTATACTCCACATTACATTGTGCCTTTACACTCTTCCATCATTCACGCTAGCACCCACCAAACTACATAGTCTTGTAGCCCGAGCTCCAAAGTGGTTGCTTTTTTTGATTTGGGGGCTGCAGCTAGTGTACCGGCTGAGAAATTAAGGATGTTCTTGGGGGAGTCCTTGCTAATTCAGCAATTTGCTCTTATAAGCAAATGTATGTGAACGCAAGAGGAACTTTGCCAATTCCCTTGGCGACGTCATTTCGTTTGGAAAACCGAATTGTCTTGACCGTTTTCGATAGGGGAATCATGTTCAACAGCAAATTTCCCGCTAAAATACGTCTTTCTAGTAGTTTTCACCTCCCCCGGGCCCTCCCCCCAGCGTCGGCTCTGTGTCCCAAACAATGGCTGTGGATGCTCTATACTCCACATTACATTGTGCCTTTACACTCTTCCATCATTCACGCTAGCACCCACCAAACTACATAGTCTTGTAGCCCGAGCTCCAAAGTGGTTGCTCTTTTTGATTTGGGGGCTGCAGCTAGTGTACCGGCTGAGAAATTAAGGATGTTCTTGGGGGAGTCCTTGCTAATTCAGCAATTTGCTCTTATAAGCAAATGTATGTGAACGCAAGAGGAACTTTGCCAATTCCCTTGGCGACGTCATTTCGTTTGGAAAACCGAATTGTCTTGACCGTTTTCGATAGGGGAATCATGTTCAACAGCAAATTTCCCGCTAAAATACGTCTTTCTAGTAGTTTTCACCTCCCCCGGGCCCTCCCCCCAGCGTCGGCTCTGTGTCCCAAACAATGGCTGTGGATGCTCTATACTCCACATTACATTGTGCCTTTACACTCTTCCATCATTCACGCTAGCACCCACCAAACTACATAGTCTTGTAGCCCGAGCTCCAAAGTGGTTGCTTTTTTTGATTTGGGGGCTGCAGCTAGTGTACCGGCTGAGAAATTAAGGATGTTCTTGGGGGAGTCCTTGCTAATTCAGCAATTTGCTCTTATAAGCAAATGTATGTGAACGCAAGAGGAACTTTGCCAATTCCCTTGGCGACGTCATTTCGTTTGGAAAACCGAATTGTCTTGACCGTTTTCGATAGGGGAATCATGTTCAACAGCAAATTTCCCGCTAAAATACGTCTTTCTAGTAGTTTTCACCTCCCCCGGGCCCTCCCCCCAGCGTCGGCTCTGTGTCCCAAACAATGGCTGTGGATGCTCTATACTCCACATTACATTGTGCCTTTACACTCTTCCATCATTCACGCTAGCACCCACCAAACTACATAGTCTTGTAGCCCGAGCTCCAAAGTGGTTGCTTTTTTTGATTTGGGGGCTGCAGCTAGTGTACCGGCTGAGAAATTAAGGATGTTCTTGGGGGAGTCCTTGCTAATTCAGCAATTTGCTCTTATAAGCAAATGTATGTGAACGCAAGAGGAACTTTGCCAATTCCCTTGGCGACGTCATTTCGTTTGGAAAACCGAATTGTCTTGACCGTTTTCGATAGGGGAATCATGTTCAACAGCAAATTTCCCGCTAAAATACGTCTTTCTAGTAGTTTTCACCTCCCCCGGGCCCTCCCCCCAGCGTCGGCTCTGTGTCCCAAACAATGGCTGTGGATGCTCTATACTCCACATTACATTGTGCCTTTACACTCTTCCATCATTCACGCTAGCACCCACCAAACTACATAGTCTTGTAGCCCGAGCTCCAAAGTGGTTGCTTTTTTTGATTTGGGGGCTGCAGCTAGTGTACCGGCTGAGAAATTAAGGATGTTCTTGGGGGAGTCCTTGCTAATTCAGCAATTTGCTCTTATAAGCAAATGTATGTGAACGCAAGAGGAACTTTGCCAATTCCCTTGGCGACGTCATTTCGTTTGGAAAACCGAATTGTCTTGACCGTTTTCGATAGGGGAATCATGTTCAACAGCAAATTTCCCGCTAAAATACGTCTTTCTAGTAGTTTTCACCTCCCCCGGGCCCGCCACCCAGCGTCGGCTCTGTGTCCCAAACAATGGCGGTGGATGCTCTATACTCCACATTACATTGTGCCTTTACACTCTTCCATCATTCACGCTAGCACCCACCAAACTACATAGTCTTGTAGCCCGAGCTCCAAAGTGGTTGCTTTTTTTGATTTGGGGGCTGCAGCTAGTGTACCGGCTGAGAAATTAAGGATGTTCTTGGGGGAGTCCTTGCTAATTCAGCAATTTGCTCTTATAAGCAAATGTATGTGAACGCAAGAGGAACTTTGCCAATTCCCTTGGCGACGTCATTTCGTTTGGAAAACCGAATTGTCTTGACCGTTTTCGATAGGGGAATCATGTTCAACAGCAAATTTCCCGCTAAAATACTTCTTTCTAGTAGTTTTCACCTCCCCCGGGCCCTCCCCCCAGCGTCGGCTCTGTGTCCCAAACAATGGCTGTGGATGCTCTATACTCCACATTACATTGTGCCTTTACACTCTTCCATCATTCACGCTAGCACCCACCAAACTACATAGTCTTGTAGCCCGAGCTCCAAAGTGGTTGCTTTTTTTGATTTGGGGGCTGCAGCTAGTGTACCGGCTGAGAAATTAAGGATGTTCTTGGGGGAGTCCTTGCTAATTCAGCAATTTGCTCTTATAAGCAAATGTATGTGAACGCAAGAGGAACTTTGCCAATTCCCTTGGCGACGTCATTTCGTTTGGAAAACCGAATTGTCTTGACCGTTTTCGATAGGGGAATCATGTTCAACAGCAAATTTCCCGCTAAAATACGTCTTTCTAGTAGTTTTCACCTCCCCCGGGCCCTCCCCCCAGCGTCGGCTCTGTGTCCCAAACAATGGCTGTGGATGCTCTATACTCCACATTACATTGTGCCTTTACACTCTTCCATCATTCACGCTAGCACCCACCAAACTACATAGTCTTGTAGCCCGAGCTCCAAAGTGGTTGCTTTTTTTGATTTGGGGGCTGCAGCTAGTGTACCGGCTGAGAAATTAAAGATGTTCTTGGGGGAGTCCTTGCTAATTCAGCAATTTGCTCTTATAAGCAAATGTATGTGAACGCAAGAGGAACTTTGCCAATTCCCTTGGCGACGTCATTTCGTTTGGAAAACCGAATTGTCTTGACCGTTTTCGATAGGGGAATCATGTTCAACAGCAAATTTCCCGCTAAAATACGTCTTTCTAGTAGTTTTCACCTCCCCCGGGCCCTCCCCCCAGCGTCGGCTCTGTGTCCCAAACAATGGCTTTAGATGCTCTATACTCCACATTACATTGTGCCTTTACACTCTACCATCATTCACGCTAGCACCCACCAAACTACATAGTCTTGTTGCCCGAGCTCCAACGTGGTTGCTTTTTTTGATTTGGGGGCTGCAGCTAGTGTACCGGCTGAGAAATGAAGGATGTTCTTGGGGGAGTCCTTGCTAATTCAGCAATTTGCTCTTATAAGCAAATATATGTGAACGCAAGAGGAACTTTGCCAATTCCCTTGGCGACGTCATTTCGTTTGGAAAACCGAATTGTCTTGACCGTTTTCGATAGGGGAATCATGTTCAACAGCAAATTTCCCGCTAAAATACGTCTTTCTAGTAGTTTTCACCTCCCCCGGGCCCTCCCCCCAGCGTCGGCTCTGTGTCCCAAACAATGGCTGTGGATGCTCTATACTCCACATTACATTGTGCCTTTACACTCTTCCATCATTCACGCTAGCACCCACCAAACTACATAGTCTTGTAGCCCGAGCTCCAAAGTGGTTGCTTTTTTTGATTTGGGGGCTGCAGCTAGTGTACCGGCTGAGAAATTAAGGATGTTCTTGGGGGAGTCCTTGCTAATTCAGCAATTTGCTCTTATAAGCAAATGTATGTGAACGCAAGAGGAACTTTGCCAATTCCCTTGGCGACGTCATTTCGTTTGGAAAACCGAATTGTCTTGACCGTTTTCGATAGGGGAATCATGTTCAACAGCAAATTTCCCGCTAAAATACGTCTTTCTAGTAGTTTTCACCTCCCCCGGGCCCTCCCCCCAGCGTCGGCTCTGTGTCCCAAACAATGGCTGTGGATGCTCTATACTCCACATTACATTGTGCCTTTACACTCTTCCATCATTCACGCTAGCACCCACCAAACTACATAGTCTTGTAGCCCGAGCTCCAAAGTGGTTGCTTTTTTTGATTTGGGGGCTGCAGCTAGTGTACCGGCTGAGAAATTAAGGATGTTCTTGGGGGAGTCCTTGCTAATTCAGCAATTTGCTCTTATAAGCAAATGTATGTGAACGCAAGAGGAACTTTGCCAATTCCCTTGGCGACGTCATTTCGTTTGGAAAACCGAATTGTCTTGACCGTTTTCGATAGGGGAATCATGTGCAACAGCAAATTTCCCGCTAAAATACGTCTTTCTAGTAGTTTTCACCTCCCCCGGGCCCTCCCCCCAGCGTCGGCTCTGTGTCCCAAACAATGGCTGTGGATGCTCTATACTCCACATTACATTGTGCCTTTACACTCTTCCATCATTCACGCTAGCACCCACCAAACTACATAGTCTTGTAGCCCGAGCTCCAAAGTGGTTGCTTTTTTTGATTTGGGGGCTGCAGCTAGTGTACCGGCTGAGAAATTAAGGATGTTCTTGGGGGAGTCCTTGCTAATTCAGCAATTTGCTCTTATAAGCAAATGTATGTGAACGCAAGAGGAACTTTGCCAATTCCCTTGGCGACGTCATTTCGTTTGGAAAACCGAATTGTCTTGACCGTTTTCGATAGGGGAATCATGTTCAACAGCAAATTTCCCGCTAAAATACGTCTTTCTAGTAGTTTTCACCTCCCCCGGGCCCTCCCCCCAGCGTCGGCTCTGTGTCCCAAACAATGGCGGTGGATGCTCTATACTCCACATTACATTGTGCCTTTACACTCTTCCATCATTCACGCTAGCACCCACCAAACTACATAGTCTTGTAGCCCGAGCTCCAAAGTGGTTGCTCTTTTTGATTTGGGGGCTGCAGCTAGTGTACCGGCTGAGAAATTAAGGATGTTCTTGGGGGAGTCCTTGCTAATTCAGCAATTTGCTCTTATAAGCAAATGTATGTGAACGCAAGAGGAACTTTGCCAATTCCCTTGGCGACGTCATTTCGTTTGGAAAACCGAATTGTCTTGACCGTTTTCGATAGGGGAATCATGTGCAACAGCAAATTTCCCGCTAAAATACGTCTTTCTAGTAGTTTTCACCTCCCCCGGGCCCTCCCCCCAGCGTCGGCTCTGTGTCCCAAACAATGGCTGTGGATGCTCTATACTCCACATTACATTGTGCCTTTACACTCTTCCATCATTCACGCTAGCACCCACCAAACTACATAGTCTTGTAGCCCGAGCTCCAAAGTGGTTGCTTTTTTTGATTTGGGGGCTGCAGCTAGTGTACCGGCTGAGAAATTAAGGATGTTCTTGGGGGAGTCCTTGCTAATTCAGCAATTTGCTCTTATAAGCAAATGTATGTGAACGCAAGAGGAACTTTGCCAATTCCCTTGGCGACGTCATTTCGTTTGGAAAACCGAATTGTCTTGACCGTTTTCGATAGGGGAATCATGTTCAACAGCAAATTTCCCGCTAAAATACGTCTTTCTAGTAGTTTTCACCTCCCCCGGGCCCTCCCCCCAGCGTCGGCTCTGTGTCCCAAACAATGGCTGTGGATGCTCTATACTCCACATTACATTGTGCCTTTACACTCTTCCATCATTCACGCTAGCACCCACCAAACTACATAGTCTTGTAGCCCGAGCTCCAAAGTGGTTGCTTTTTTTGATTTGGGGGCTGCAGCTAGTGTACCGGCTGAGAAATTAAGGATGTTCTTGGGGGAGTCCTTGCTAATTCAGCAATTTGCTCTTATAAGCAAATGTATGTGAACGCAAGAGGAACTTTGCCAATTCCCTTGGCGACGTCATTTCGTTTGGAAAACCGAATTGTCTTGACCGTTTTCGATAGGGGAATCATGTTCAACAGCAAATTTCCCGCTAAAATACGTCTTTCTAGTAGTTTTCACCTCCCCCGGGCCCTCCCCCCAGCGTCGGCTCTGTGTCCCAAACAATGGCTTTAGATGCTCTATACTCCACATTACATTGTGCCTTTACACTCTTCCATCATTCACGCTAGCACCCACCAAACTACATAGTCTTGTTGCCCGAGCTCCAAAGTGGTTGCTTTTTTTGATTTGGGGGCTGCAGCTAGTGTACCGGCTGAGAAATTAAGGATGTTCTTGGGGGAGTCCTTGCTAATTCAGCAATTTGCTCTTATAAGCAAATGTATGTGAACGCAAGAGGAACTTTGCCAATTCCCTTGGCGACGTCATTTCGTTTGGAAAACCGAATTGTCTTGACCGTTTTCGATAGGGGAATCATGTTCAACAGCAAATTTCCCGCTAAAATACGTCTTTCTAGTAGTTTTCACCTCCCCCGGGCCCTCCCCCCAGCGTCGGCTCTGTGTCCCAAACAATGGCTGTGGATGCTCTATACTCCACATTACATTGTGCCTTTACACTCTTCCATCATTCACGCTAGCACCCACCAAACTACATAGTCTTGTAGCCCGAGCTCCAAAGTGGTTGCTTTTTTTGATTTGGGGGCTGCAGCTAGTGTACCGGCTGAGAAATTAAGGATGTTCTTGGGGGAGTCCTTGCTAATTCAGCAATTTGCTCTTATAAGCAAATGTATGTGAACGCAAGAGGAACTTTGCCAATTCCCTTGGCGACGTCATTTCGTTTGGAAAACCGAATTGTCTTGACCGTTTTGGATAGGGGAATCATGTTCAACAGCAAATTTCCCGCTAAAATACGTCTTTCTAGTAGTTTTCACCTCCCCCGGGCCCTCCCCCCAGCTTCGGCTCTGTGTCCCAAACAATGGCTGTGGATGCTCTATACTCCACATTACATTGTGCCTTTACACTCTTCCATCATTCACGCTAGCACCCACCAAACTACATAGTCTTGTAGCCCGAGCTCCAAAGTGGTTGCTTTTTTTGATTTGGGGGCTGCAGCTAGTGTACCGGCTGAGAAATTAAGGATGTTCTTGGGGGAGTCCTTGCTAATTCAGCAATTTGCTCTTATAAGCAAATGTATGTGAACGCAAGAGGAACTTTGCCAATTCCCTTGGCGACGTCATTTCGTTTGGAAAACCGAATTGTCTTGACCGTTTTCGATAGGGGAATCATGTTCAACCGCAAATTTCCCGCTAAAATACGTCTTTCTAGTAGTTTTCACCTCCCCCGGGCCCTCCCCCCAGCGTCGGCTCTGTGTCCCAAACAATGGCTGTGGATGCTCTATACTCCACATTACATTGTGCCTTTACACTCTTCCATCATTCACGCTAGCACCCACCAAACTACATAGTCTTGTTGCCCGAGCTCCAAAGTGGTTGCTTTTTTTGATTTGGGGGCTGCAGCTAGTGTACCGGCTGAGAAATTAAGGATGTTCTTGGGGGAGTCCTTGCTAATTCAGCAATTTGCTCTTATAAGCAAATGTATGTGAACGCAAGAGGAACTTTGCCAATTCTCTTGGCGACGTCATTTCGTTTGGAAAACCGAATTGTCTTGACCGTTTTCGATAGGGGAATCATGTTCAACAGCAAATTTCCCGCTAAAATACGTCTTTCTAGTAGTTTTCACCTCCCCCGGGCCCTCCCCCCAGCGTCGGCTCTGTGTCCCAAACAATGGCTGTGGATGCTCTATACTCCACATTACATTGTGCCTTTACACTCTTCCATCATTCACGCTAGCACCCACCAAACTACATAGTCTTGTAGCCCGAGCTCCAAAGTGGTTGCTTTTTTTGATTTGGGGGCTGCAGCTAGTGTACCGGCTGAGAAATTAAGGATGTTCTTGGGGGAGTCCTTGCTAATTCAGCAATTTGCTCGTATAAGCAAATGTATGTGAACGCAAGAGGAACTTTGCCAATTCCCTTGGCGACGTCATTTCGTTTGGAAAACCGAATTGTCTTGACCGTTTTCGATAGGGCAATCATGTTCAACAGCAAATTTCCCGCTAAAATACGTCTTTCTAGTAGTTTTCACCTCCCCCGGGCCCTCCCCCCAGCGTCGGCTCTGTGTCCCAAACAATGGCTGTAGATGCTAGTAGTATAGGGAATGGGGGTTCCAGCGCAATCTCAACACGGGGTAAGACCCGCGTCAAAAATCCACCTACGGAAACAACCCACTCCAAGTGTGGTTGGGGGCAACAGCGCAAATATGTTAGTCTATATATGGAGTGCGAAGATTGTAAAGAGTTTGTTTATGATTTCTGTGTAAAGTGCTTGAAACCCAAGTTTGTACCTACTAAACCAAATAAGTATATTTGTTGTGGTAAGAAAATGCAAATAGAAGACGACACGTCAGCACAGTGTTACGAGTGCGGTAAAAATATTCGTAATGCCGTGCCTTGTGCTACCAGGGAACAATATTATTCCAACGGAGGTCGTAAGAAGACGCCATACAAAAGAATAAAATACTTCAGGGACTGGATGAGTCATATCCAAGGTTATCGACCGATATATTTAGACAACGAAGTAAAGAAGAAAATCATAGACCATTTAGAAGAGCCAACCCCACAAAGTCTACGGAAAACGTTGAAAAAATTAAAGCTAGGGAAATATTACAAAGCTATTCCCTATCTTTTGTCTGAAATTACCGGTAAGTCTATTCCCGAGGTTTCTGATATGACAAAAGCCGAGTGGATGTTTTGTCGGCTGGATAAGGATATTCCTTATTATCCTGACGTAATTTACGAAATATTTTACAAAATTGACCCCAACCACCCCCTGTTAGGATGGATTCCGAGGCGACAATAACATATTACGCGTAATTCATACGATGAATTTATATTACGCGTAATAATTCGCCAAATAATTCATATTACGCGTAATAATTCGCCAAATAATTCATATTACGCGTAATAATTCACTGAATTCATATTACGCGTAATTTCTAGACTGACGTTCGATATGTAAATAGAATCCCGTCACGCTCTTTTCAAAGCAGATGTTTACTGAGCAAGCTTTCTTTGAAGCTCTTCTTTTGCCTCCTGGTAGATCTTTTTGCGAGATTCCTCGGAAAGATCTTTTACGACTGTTTTTTTATTCCTTATGTCCGACTTTAATTTCTCGTACTTTTCCTCTTCGGCTAAGATAAGCGAGAATTCTACGTCGTCTATCTTTCTGTCACGCAAAGCCTTTGAGACAAGGTCAGTGATAGTATTTACTTTAGCCCTTGACAGAGCTATTGTCGTGTCATGCTTGGATATTTTGCTTGACAACTGTTTCATAATACCCGTAGCAACAGCCGAAATGATACCACAAGCTGCCCCAACGCCGGCCAAAGGAACTCCAACGATTATTCCCGGCCCAGTAAGCGAAGTAGCAACGCCAGAGCCCGTTAACACAACAGATATGGATCCTGAAGTTATTGCGATTTTATGTAGCGTACTCCGGGCTCTGACGTATTTCTTCCTAACTTTTTCGTAGTGTTTTGTCTGCCCTTCCAAGTAAGCCAAGATTAAGTTCGCTTTGTTGAGCCTAAAGTTTTCAGCGTTTAATTCGTTAGGACCTGTATCCTTAGTGGTAGCGTGATAATTGGGAACATCTGGGTACAACTGAGGTGCTGATGGTATAACATCCATTATATATACTAATGTACGACGCTTTTGGGAATGATATTGAGGAGCAGCCACATCATGACAACCGGGATTACTGGAATTGGAGAGCATTTAGGAAGATGTTTCCACATGCAGACCCTAGTAAGTTCGAAAGAAGACCCGATGGGATTTACTTTAACGGCTCCAGGATGTACAGCAATGCAGACTTGGAACATTCAAAGCTGGAGCAAGTAGGTGATCAGGTGCAGCGATTGACGATTGTACGCCCCGTTCATAAAGAAAGGCCACCAAAACCCGAGCATAAAGCACCTAATTTTCCTAGAAACTTATTGTTAACCACGGAAGATTACCCATTTTACGATGCTGAAGGTGGTGTAAACAACTTCGAAAAGCTGGTAACGCACCTGAAGATTTCAGTGGGTAAACAATCATTTAACGTAATACTAAGAAATATCTATAAGAATACGATGTTGAAGCATACGTCGGGTAAAGAGGCCAGGGAATGGTTAGCAGGGCCCAATATGCGGTATTGGCCGCAGCAGTTAGACTTTGCTATTTGGGCTGCCACTAAAGGTTGTGGTGTTGCCGCGGACATGTTTCACATTCCAATTATGCAGTTTCACGTTGCCTTTACGGTAAGGAGGTTGTTGAAGGAGCTTAACGTACCCCTACCGGGAGATAAGGCATTTAATCCAATGAATAACCGATATGACGCCGCAGCCCTGGAAAGGTTAATTAATGAGTTCAAACCACAGCAAAAAGACTTTCGTTATAAGGAGGGTAAGACGCATGGGCTGGGTATAGTTTACGTTTGGGGTGCCAATGGTGAGAAGCCGGCTGACTACGGACATCAGGAATACCCAAGTAATGAGTTAGAGTTCGGTGATATGGGCGGCGATAAGGGTAATAATTCATTAATTACTAGAATTCAAACAAACTACCCCGGCACTTGGGATCCGTTCGTGTTAATGAAAGGAAAAGGTTTAAGGAACCTAGCCAGGATTAACCGTAGCATTGAAGCATTCGTGTACTGCATCCTGGGAGCGCAGGTAAATACCCGCAACCCCATTGTTGGATCCCAAGGCGCTTCACAGGAAACGCAACAAGAATTCCTAACTTTATTTGAGTCTGCAATAATAGAGAACAACATATCCAAGTCGGTGCAGAGATATCAATTAGCGGTGCAGCAGTCTAAAGTGCGACTGGATTACGCTTTGTCGCCTGGTTGTTGGTTAATGCCAAGTAATTTAGTTATTAACACCAATTCCGTTGTGGGTTATAACAACAAGCTGCAGCGAGCTACTAAGGATATGAAGTTTGGGGTGAACGACGTGAACTCTGACACTCTTAGGAACATTCCTCACTTCGTAGAGAAGCCAAAAAAGTCACACGAAGCGAAGCTACCCGTAGTTAAGAAACCATCGAAGAAGGCCCATGTTATGCCTACGATACCCGAGGAATACGACCATAACTTACTAAAAGCCGGCTTAGCAGCCGCGGGTGTTGGTCTGAGTTATTATATATGGCGATGAACAACCCCTACGTCGCTGGAGTAGATTGTGTCTATACGACTTACACAGGTGAGAAAAAATACACCCAAGCATCTTGGGTTGATGTCACGGGCATGTCCGTGAATTTGAACTACTCGGGAAAGAAGTTGATATTATGCAGTCTTTCTTTGGGGGCCGTTAGTAATGCAAACATAGGATTTCGTTTCTGCGACGACAATGGAGTATTGCAACCCATGCGCGCGAAGACGAACAACAGAGAGCCCACGCATTTCTCAGTAGAGCCGCCAACGAATAGCGCCGAGAATCTTTCCGTTTGGACTTTTCACCTAGTTGCCGACTGCCATGGGAAAGTGAAGCTGCAAATGCGCGTAGATGACACCGGGAGCGTTTGCATAAATAGCATAGAAAATCAAAGGGATACTGTTTATAACCACATGACCATCAGCACTTTGACGGTAATGAGCCTCTAGAAGGGAACTTGTTCCCTGTAATATATGAATCCATACGTGAGGGAAACGCGCTATCCCCACCGCTTAGATGAAGAAGGATATGACAACGGCGCTTGGCATGACGTTGGACTGTGGGTTGAAGTTGGGGGCACTGCATTGGTCATTTGCACTATTAGCATTAATGCAAATACGCATGCGAATGTGGGGTTTAGGCTTATCGATGAGAATAATAAGCCCCTGCCTCCTTATCGAACTTCAACGAACACCAGGAAAGTTACCCATTTTTCGATGGAGCCCTACACTAGGTCCACTGAAGACCTAACGCCAGTAACTTTTCATATGCTAGCCAATTGTAAATATGCTAAGTTGCAAGTCACTTCTGATGACGGCAAGTTTGGAATAAATCGCGTAGGTCGCAGGCCCGCTAATGCAGTCTGGAGTCATAAGCCCATTTCTACCATGAGTGTGTTACCGTTGGTTCCAAATTACCAGGGCGGTGCTAATACCGTCTTTCATTATCCTCAAAGCAGGACACCGTCCGATGAGAAGATTAAGCCTTCATCTTCTTCAGGAGGACCACCCCAATAGCTACGACTAATATCCAAATGTTATTCCCTACAAACTTTAACAGTTCTCCGCCGGCCCTAAGTGCCAAGGAAACAACCGAACCCAGCAGCCCAGGAAGACCGGCTGCCATCTTTTTTCCTAAGTCCGTTAGTCCATTGCCTAATTTCTTTACGCCCGCGCCTGTAGCCTTAAGCGCGGATAGGATAACTCCTACTACGGTGCTAATAGCGACCGCAAACGCCAGCGGAACGCCATACTTCAAAAGGGCTCTTTTTACCTTTTCCTTGGTGGTAAGCCCCAGCTCTTTTTCCAGGTTTTCCTTTTGCGCTTGTAATTCCGCAAGGCGTATTTCAAGGGCCTCCACTTCCTTTTGAGCTGCCTCCCTTTCCTCTTCAGTACGAGTTTGGTCCTCGATTACTTCTTGCTGCCGCTCTATTTGCCCCTCCAGGTCTTCGATAGCCTGATCTCTTTGCCGGATTTGCTCCTCTTTAGTGTTGATTTCGGCAACCAACTGCCGCCGTTCCTCCAAAGAGCCGGATATGGTGATATGCAAGTTTTTAGCTTCTTCCTTGCTCATGTCTAGGTCTTGCAGGGCGAGCTCGAAAGCCTTTTGGGCTTGATCTCTTTCACGTAAGGCATTTTCTTTTTGTTCTCTCATTTCTGTTATTCTTTGGTTTTTATCGTTAAGTTCTCTCTTTTGAGCATCAAGGAGTAGTTGGTTTTGTCGCATGTATTCTGCTTCCCTTTCCTCCAACGTTTCTTGCAGCCCCTCAGCGCGTTTTTCTAACGCAACCCTTTCATTTATGTTTTCCAATCTTTCTAACATGCTTCTAGTGGCACGCTGGAAGCCTTTTAATCTTGCTACGTCACCCCTAACTTCGCCATTTTCGTCAAAGAGGGGCTGCGGTTTTGTCCAGCGGTCTTTATCAGGAAATCTCAGGTCTTGAACGCTTATGAGGACTTTGTTTCCGCGTTCTGTGAGCCTTACGTCGTCGGCCTCGAAGTGGGAATAGCGCTGCGTTAGCTCTTGCGTTGCCCACTCTACAGTTTCCCGCGCGGCTGCCTCAGGCTGCTCTATGTTTTGAAGCTCCAAGTACTCAGGGACGGGGCTGCCGTGGTTTTTTGATTGCCACATGCGATTCAAGGCGGCCTTGAAGCTTTTCCATCTATTACCATACTTGTTTTCTAGAGCCATGTCGTAGATTAGGGGGTCGGTTTCCGCGCCTTTAGTCCATGCGTCGTATTCTTCGTCGTTAATGTCGACTTGACCTTCTTCGGTAAGGGGATCAAAATCACCTTCTACTTCCATTATATATGATAAGCTCAAAGTTAAACCCCAACGTATTACCTAAGCAGGTTGGCGGACTGAAAGCAGAACGCACCTTTCACCGGGTTACATTCACGCCTTCTAGCGCTAAGCCAGGTGAGACGCTGTATGTAGGCGTGCCCCGCCTAACGGATAACCTAGTATTGGTTCCTGGTACCCTGGCTTTAAGGTTCGACCTAGCGGTGCAGTCAAGCCCCACAGATGAAAGGATTATCGTTAACAACCTTGGTCGCAACATCGTTTCTAAGATGCGCGTAAAGTTCGCCGGGGAATCCCTCTTAGACTTAAACAACTATGACCTGTACACCACCTACAAAGATCTGTGGCTGACTGCATTCGAAAGGGCACAAAAAATAGAGCAGGGTATCGGTAGCGCAATATTACGTAAGGTTAGGACTCCCACCAAGACACAACCTACCGATTCTGGCGACGCAACTGACGTGGCAGATGCAAAGGCCATCAAGACAGCCTATGGTACTAAATACGTAATACCATTGGACTTTGAGGCTATTACCAGCCACGGGGTTTATTATCCTAGACAGTTGAGTGAGTTGCAGTTTGAAGTGACCTTAGCCAACATGACTAACATCATTGGTGGGTTAAGCACTGCGTTGTCGGGAAGTATTCATCCATACGCCATTACCAACCTGGAATTGCAGTATGAAACCATACACTCCGAAGATCTAGCACGCAGCGCTGGTATGGAATACAGTGCTGGAAAGGCTTTCTTGTACGACCACGCGGTAATGTACAAAACCTTTAGTTTCCTGGATAAGACAGACGCGGTAATTACTCAGAGCATTAATTTACCACGTCGTAGTCTTACAGGGCTGATGTTGGTATTTATTAAGCCTTATGAAGCCGGTAAGCGCGACTCTGAAGCCTTTCATAACCCCGGCATCACCAACGTCGGGATTAGCATCAATGGAGTTCCAAATAAGGTGTATTCGCAGGGAATGAAGCCCGCAGACATCTACAGGGAAATAAAAAGTAAGTTTGGGGATCAAGTTGCACCCGGTGAGTTCTTTACCAATAAGTATGCACTGTGGATTGACATGCGAACCACCAACGACGAGGATTTACATGGGCAGGGATTGCGTCTGGTAAATACCCAGGACGGCATTACCCTGGAAATCAAGCGCGACTTAAACGCTAGCGCAGGCGACTCAGACAAGATCAACGCATACATCTTCGTGGTGTCTGACGCCCAGTTGAGCGTAGAAATGAATCAGCTAAAGAGCGTTGCCTACTAAAGTATAATGGAAGTTTCCAATCCCCACGTAAACAAGCTAGAAACAACTATTGTTACGGTGTCCATACCACACATTTCCGTGCTAACGACACCAGTAACGAACATCCTTAGTCAAAGTCAAACCACAGCGGTAAGTCAACCCACGACGGATTTCGATTTTTGTCATGTTAAGGTGTGGCTGCGTAACATAGAGCGACATATGCAGCACTTTTTTTCCCTTCGAACAAGAACAATGGGCAACCATAGAATTTCCCGGAGACCATTACGTTAAGCTGTATTTTACCAAAGGAGCAGTCGAAATGAAAAAGACGTACTGGCTGCAAATCAAACAAATTACCTTAATTCGTTTTTCGTAAAAAATATGGTATATATACGATGCTCCGCGTATTCGAAAACAACGAAACTAAACTGCAATGCATAGTGCAAGGCGATGAGCTGTACTTTAAAGCAAAGGAGGTAGCAAAGGCATTAGGTTATGCAGACACCAAAGATGCTATTAAAGTCCACGTGCGGGACAAGCATAAGAAGAGACTTAACGAGTTGGAGGTGAATCGCCTCCCTTCTGGTTCGCACCCCCAATCCCTGTATGTGACGGAGGCTGGTTTGTATCAATTGATATTCAGCTCCAAACTGCCAACGGCAGAGTCGTTCCAAGATTGGGTCTTTGAAGACGTTCTACCTACGTTAAGGAAGAAGGGGAAATACTCGTTGGATGGTCCAAATAAGTTGACCTTCAAGATCGAGGATGAGTTCGACTTACATAAGAAGGTCATCGATAAGATACGCCGGTTTTACCCTACGCTGATATTAGCACCTGGACTCGGGGAATTGCAAGATACCACCAGTAAAAGGATAAAGTGCTGGCAAAAGGGCTACCAGGCAGGTCAACCCGACATCCTAATTCTTAACTCCCATAAGAAATACAATGGGTTCTGTCTGGAACTGAAGACGCCAAAGGGTAACGGCGTATTGTCCGACAAACAAAAAGCGGTATTGACGCAATATGAAATGAATGGATACTTAACGATGGTAAGCAACGATTACGATCTGATCTGCAGGGAAATCGACCGTTACGTCGACGGCATTCGCATACCTTGCCCTTGGTGTGTTAAGGCTTTCAAATCGCATGAGAACTTACGAACGCACCAAAAGATATTTCATAGATATAATGATTCTTGAACAAACTCACTGGCGCGACTTGCTACATGGCATTTCATACGAAATAAAAAATTACGTCGTCTTCGAGGACATTAACCGTTTAAGGTTGGTCCTCTTAGACGGCAGCCAAGAGTACAGTTTATGGGCTCCCGACTGCGTACGGTACGTACTGCAAGGTGAAGAATATACACACCTGCGTACCTATGGTAAGGTTAACGGCCGATGGAAGTTTGACATCGAACGTCGCCCGGAAGCTAATCCATTATGTGATTGATTAGATATTGGTCTGCTTCGGCGGACCTCTTTTTTTCTGACATGAAATCAATCGATATCGTAATCAAGGCTCCCCCTATGAATGCTGCGATTTGAGGAATCATATATCTTTCTCATTTTTCCAAGCCTTTCGTATCGCCAGGTAATGGTCTAAAGGCTTGGGACCGTCATACAGGCAACACCAAATATGCTGACCGCTGCGTTGACAACCACATTTATCGCAGATGCCGTCCCAGTGTTCCCTATTCTCCCATTTTACTCCTTCGTAGTCGTCAAAGCATACGAAATCTTGGTCTATTTCCTTCTTACGTCGCGTGAGCGCCCGGCTGGTTTCAAGGGGGCAACAGCGCTCTGCTAAATCGCCGTGGGTTTCACAGACGACTTCTTCGAGGTGGTAACGCCGGCAGCGGTATTTATGCCAGTTCTCTTCAAAGAGAGGTTCATCGCATCGGTGGCAATGGTCTTTAAGGCAGACTCTATGCTCGCGGTGATATCGTAGGGCCTGTATGGCGGACAATTCCTTACCGCAGTCGCCGCAAACAGTGCTGATTGTCTTCTGACAGACTTTCTTGGAAAGGTGGTATTGTAATCGTTGCTTGGAGCTGAAAGATTTATTACATCGCATGCACTTCATTATATAGGTCTTATTTTTTATTGTTAAATTGTTAAGATACGGTAAGAGACAATTACATAGATCTCATTCTTTATTGTTATTTTGTTAAGATACGTAGGTTTTATTAGTATGATGAAAGACATAAACCATTCTTTGCAGCATTTAACGATAATGAAAAATAGACTATCCTTAATGTCATTTTTGCAGCATTTAACAAGATAACAATAATTATGAAGACCTAACCCTAGAGCATCCTGCAGGCCTTAACAAAATAACAATAAGAAATAAGGTCTATGCTAATTCCTTTGGTGGAAATCAGTAAGACCTTCTTTACGACCTTTTCATCGAGCATCTTCTAAAGTCCTTCGTGCTTTAGTATCCACCAAGCACCGATGCCCAACGAAATCTCCTTCGACGAATACCTTGTTACAATGACGACAGGCGTATTCTTTACGCGGCGTAGCGACTATACAGTCATCGGATGGTTCAGTAGGCTCCTTAGGAGGGAAAATGCAGTCGGTAGGTATTTCACACGTAATGCAGTCCATATATTGAAGGTCTTACAGCCAATCTAAGTGATGGTTTAACTCACTTTGGGTTTCGAATGCTTGTCCACACTCCATGCAAATGTAATCCATATATCTATGGGGGATATCGCATAAAGTCCTTAACGGACTCTCTAGTCCAGCCTATCATAGTCCAGAGCGCAGCAAGCCTCTCTGTGCGCTTCAGACTGCACATCTCATCATACAATTCCTGCACGCGCTCTTTTAACCGGTCTATCTCTTCCCTTTGCATTTCTATGGTGTCTCTTTTATCCTTTGCGTCGGCGATGATCTTTTGCACTGCTTCCACTGAATCCATCTATATATGGACCCAGATCACATACCTTGTAATGCTCTGATAGTAGGACCCACCGGCTGCGGAAAGACCCAGTTCGTGGTAGAGCAGCTATTAGGACCCTTTAGATACCGCTTCGACTACATAGTGCTGCTTTGTCCCACCTACGCGAATAACCGTACCTGGACGGGCATAGGAGTGAAAGACGACGACTTCTTTGTAGATATCTTAGACCCTAACGAGTTATCTGGACATCTTAAGTTCTGGCACAAACAATTCCCTAAGGATACGCAAACCCTCCTCATACTGGACGACATCGCCTGTGGGGACGACGTAAAAAGACGCACCTCCGAGTTGGTGAAGCTCGCCTTTAGCGGCAGGCATGACAATATCAGCATTTGGTTGCTCTCGCAGCAGCTTACCAGCGTCTCTAAACCCTTTAGGGAAAACATAGGCTCCCTGGTCGTATTTTATACTCCAAGTAAGTCTGACCTGGAAACCATCTTAAGCGACTACGGCGGTGAGATATCCAAGGAACAGTTACACGAATACATGCGGCATTTAAAGACGCACCAACATTCCAAGATGATCTTCTCTTTGAGGTTTCCGTATGACGTTAACATATATGGACATTGAGCAGCTCATAGATGAAGTCCCCACACAGTTAGATGAAAGTAACCTCAAGGAACAACTTAACATTCTTGTGTCTTCTGGGAAGTGTAAAGAAATGATAGGTAAGGAACTTACCCATGAGCAGGTTAATAAGCTGTCAGAAGAGGAAGTTAAGAAGTTCCATAAGAGGTACGAGGCCGCCCTTGCAAGTAAGACCACGGACGCCGTAGCAGACTCAGCCATTAAGCTGGCCACCAAGCTTCTCGGACTTGCGCTGCCCATAGACGACGTGGAGCAACTGCGGAAGGACATAAGCGAGGACTATGTCATCGCCCAAGAACTTAAGATAACCTGTGGGTGGTTGTCTTTGAAGTGCGGTAAGTTAATGGCAGTCGCCTCTGCGGCACTTCACGTAGCTCAGCACGTCGACTTGAAGGAGGTACTAGGTTCCTTTGGAACATCTTGGAAGGACTTCAAGAAGGACAGAGAAGTCGAAAAGGTCTTCCAGGCAGCACTTGCTGAGGTACCTGATCAAGTCACCTCAAGTACTTAGTCAAGTCGTTGTCAGGTCGCCTCAAGTACCTAGTCAAGTCGTTGTCAAGTCACCTCAAGTACTTAGTCAAGTCGTTGTCAAGTCGTCCGTAAGTCATTGTCAAGTCGTCATCAAGTTACTTGTCAAGTCCTTCAAGTCCCTTAATATAAGATGAGTGGCACCGAAGAACAACCACCCGTAGAAGATACCAAGATTACCAAGGCTAAATCTCCAGGCAGAGTCGCTGCCGGAAAGAAGCTCGCGGAGATGAATAAAAAGAACAAAGCAAAGAAAGAAGGAAAGGTGGAGGAAAAAGAAGAGGAATCCTTTTGGAATCCCGGCTACGTCATTGGCGCGTTAGGAGTCGCTATAGCAGCAGGCAGCCTTTACTTACAATGGCGGGCTACGAAGCCAAAAGTAGAACCACCAACATATCACGCACCTGTGGAACCGGCTGTTAGAAAAAGTAAGATCCCTGAAATGGAATAGATTTATCACCCGCGGCGACCTAGATTTTCCTTCTCGCTTTGTAATATAATGTCGACCGCGTTGTTGAAAACTGTTGAAGAAGCAGCTATTATTACTTCCATCGTTGCGGGTATTGGTTGGGTAGGTAAGAAAGTGCTCAAAGAAGACTTTACTGAAGACCCAAGCAAGAGCTTCGCTAACTTTGCTAAGATGACCGCTGCCGTAGGCGGGGCTATCATGCTAAAGGATTACCTACGAAAGGAAAAGTACCTGCCTACGGCGTAATATATAAATGGCTAGCTTAGTCGCAGGTGGAGTTATTGCAGCTTTAGCATTTACAGGGGCTAATTATGGTGGTAGATATCTGGATAAATTAGTTAGCGGTGATAGAAACGCAGAATCTAACGCCGAAAGGAAGAGGCACGACTTAGCGCTGGAGAAATATCAAAGGGACGTGGCGGCTTGGAATGAAAAAAGACAAGCTTACAGGGATTGGTTGGATAAGAACTACCAAGACAAAATGCAGGCGGATAAGAACTTCGAAAATACAGACTACGCCTTTAAGCTCTATGCGCAAGCGCACCCCGCGGCATCGACGGGGTTGAAAAGGCCTCAGTTTAAGAATTACTATCAGCCTTCTAAGAAACAAAAAGACAATGAATTGGTCTTTGTAGGAGTCGCAGGGCTGGCGGGAGGCGTAGCTTTGGCGTATCTAATATAATGATCGTCTTTTTGGAAAGCGACAAGAATGACTTTACCACTTACTTGAATCCCCCCATTAAAGCCCATAAGGTTCGGTTGGTTAGTTGCTCTTTGTACAATTCTTGGCATAACCTGATTAAGGGCATAGTCACTGAGCATACGGGAGGATCTAACTATCAAGCCGTATTGCTGCCCGATGGACATTACACACCAATCACACTGGCCAAGGAATTAGCAAAACACGGTTATACTCTCACCACGGGGTTGCCGCACGAAATGACCCTCAAACACAATATGTCAAATTATTCAATGACTTTTGGAAAGTCTGACCCATTGGGATCTTTATTATGTGCCTCAGGCAAGACGATTACCAACACAGCCATACCTGTGAAATGGAAAGTCGCATCCTCTTACGAAGTCTATTGCGATTTAGTCCATAGTTACAACAATGGAGAAAAGTCTTCTCTTATGTCCAAGTTTCTGCCCCAAGGTAATCCATTTGACCCAGTAGAATACACTCCCATTTCTTTGAGCTATGACTTGTCTAATTTGGTAGAAAGCATAAACATCACCATTAAAGTGGACGGAAAGACGGTGGATTTTAACGGACGTAAGATCAATCTTGTCTTGGAATTCATATAATGGGCCGCGTAGAGGACAAACTTAAAAGGATTTACTATGGGCCGGAAGGCTATTGGAGAGGAGCGTCAGCTATCAAGAAACTCGCGACCGCGGCCAGGGTATCAGACGAAACGGCTAAGAACTGGTTGAAAAAACAAACCCTCTGGCAGGTTTATCTTCCCGTGCCTAAGTACATTCCCAGGCCCAGCTTCACCGTAAATACCCCCAATGAAGTTCATCAAGCGGATTTGCTTTTCTTGCCGCACGATAAGGTGAGAAAGAAGACCTATAGGTACGCTTTGACCGTAGTCGATATCGCAAGCAGATACAAGGACGCCGAACCCATAACAAGCAAGGATTCTGGGGAAGTCGCAGAAGCCCTAGGTAGGATTTATAAGCGCGTCTTGAAATGGCCTAAGCTGCTGCAAGTGGATGCGGGGACAGAGTTCATGGGCGTGGTTACCAAAACCCTGAAAGACCACGACACTAAGATTAGGAGAGCCGAAGCAGAGTACCACAGGGGTCAGAGCATCGTCGAAAGATTCAACAAGACCTTGGCCGAGCGCCTCTTTGGGTACCAGTATTGGAAAGAGCTGGAAGATCCCTCCAAACGCAACAGGGAATGGACTCAGAGGCTCCCCCAGGTCGTCGTGGCTTTGAACAACGAGGCGGCCAGGGCTACGGGGATAAAACCCAAGGATGCCATAAAAAAGAAACACGTTGAACACAAGTCCTACGTCAGAAGTTCGAGGGCGGTCTTCCCCCATGAAAAAAAATTAGGTAATGTCACAGTCCGATATCTCTACGGACCGGGTGAATTAGAAGGAGGATCCAAAAGAGCTACGGATCCTAATTGGTCTTTGGAAACTTACCAGATCCGAAGTGCGATAGCTAAGAAGGGTCAGCCCATCTTGTATTATCTTCATGATGGTCCCACGCGTGGGTTCGTCAAAGAAGAACTGCTTATCGTGTGATGTCCGAATGCTATCGTATGCACTCCGTCATCACACATCCATCGCTTACCGTCAAATGCAGACAGTGACACCTTCTCCTGCGTGACGTTATGTATCTGATGACCATAGCTGCGCAGGCTGTTCATCTTATGCCGCTGTTCCTTGCGTGTTCGTAATACGTTGAGGTAGGACTCGTGCGTAATGTCCTTCTTAACCACATACTTTTTTACGCCTTTAGCTTTCTTTTCTACGCCGTCTAACTTTAGCACGCTGTACATCTTTGGTTTCAGACCCACGTACTCTACTATGGGTTTTCCTAACATTTCGTCTTTCATCTTCCCAATTACCTTCTTATTCTTCGCAGAGTAAAGGAAGTGCTCCTTCGGGTAACCGCTGGTGTCGTACTCGTCTATGTCGGGGAGGCAGTCTTTGTAAACGTCTTCCGTTTGCACTTCTAGAATTAGGGAGTCGGTGTCTGTGTACAGGAGGCGACAGCGGTCTCCGTACTTTGGCTTAAGCTTATCGTAGTAGAACTCGTACATAAGCAGCTTCGATAGATCCAGCACCGTAAAGCCTGTGTAAACGGGCTTGTTTAGTAAGAGGTTTGCCCTTTTCATGTGAATCACGTAGAAGTTCAGCATTTCTACGTATCTAACGAAGCCTGGCTGTGACACGTATGCTTCTGCTTCCTCTTTGGTGCTGACTATTTTTACGCTTACGCGCTTGCGGATGTTCTCCATTGTCTTTCCGAACACGCTGTTGTTCATCAGTTTGAAGAGGTTTTTCTCGAAGTCATTTTTCGCTGCGGTACGCTTTTGCGTGTTAAAGTCAATGTAGGGGCGCATCCAGGGTTCCTGCGTGAATTTTAGGACTCTGTGGATCTTCTCTACGCGCATTCCGTGTCGCACGTAGAACTGCAGGTTGCGGTAATGTACCACATACTTCTTCTTATCCATCAGGTTCATAGTTAGTTTCCTGTACGGTTTGTAACCAGGGCACATTTGCTTTTGCAGCGGACTTAGCTGCTTAAATGGTATCTCTATCGCTTCTGGTGCTAAGGGGAACTCATTGTGTTCGTCGTGCAGGCGCTCTGGGTACTCCAGATCCACTTCTAAGACGTAACCCTTGTCTTCCTCCTTTCCTACCTGCATGTAGAAGTCTATCGGCTTCACTGGATCCCATTCGAAGTCTCTCACAGGTAGGTACTGTGACATTGCCCAACCATAAAGGTTATTCGCATCCAGGTAGTAAATGTATGTGGTTGGTTTCTCTGGGTCGTGCTCTACTAAGGGGTTGTTTGCGCGGGCGTAACGTCGGCTGGGTCCGCATACGCCGCCACGAATACCGTCTTCCATAAACCGATACATGTCGTATTCCGTTAGGAGATCCAACTGCGCATTTGTCTTCTTTAACAAAGCACTCCAGCTGAGCCCAGGAGCCGTGTAGAAATTAGCGGGATCCAATCCGTAATATTCCATAGCCATCTTTCTGAAGCTTTGGAAAACATCTGCAAGCAGCACTACGTCAGACCTTAGGTAGATGTCGTGGTAGTCCCCCATGTTCTCACAGGAGTACTTTTCCCACACGTCTAACGCATGCTGGTACTCCTCATCCTTTATGCCGGACTCGTTTAGGGTGCTGTAGAAGCGATCTTTGGGTGGTAGGGACTCTTTGAATCGATCCCAGGAATCCATGTATTCGTATGGGTAGACTCCTTTCCTTTCCGCGCCGTATTGACTGGAAATGGGAAAGTTGGTGTTATACTTTACGAGGTTTGCTAAGGAGTCCGCCATGAACTGCTGCGAGTCTAAGAACTTCAGCTTGCCCACAGTTACGGACATGTACCTTTCTTTGTTGTTGGGTATGCACTTTACTTCGGAGCCGTCCGTTCCTTGTAAGAGTAAGTGACTGTCGTAACCCCTTAAATTATGAAAGAATACGGGTATTTCCATTTCTGGATCTACTTTGAAGTTTATATTACATTTCCAATGAGCTGCACCTCTGTATTTGCCCGTGATGTGGCAGTGATCTCTAACCTTATCCACATAGAAATCCTCAACAAATGCTTTGTGGCAGTGAATGCAATGCGTGGAAGGCTTTCCCGGCTTCTCACCCTTCTTAGCATACTTCCCGCATTTAAAATGAGCTTCTCCTAGATACTTTCCATCTTCATCCCACGCTTTCTTGGCTCGTCTTCCAAACTGAAGAAGCGTATGTTGGCAAATGTGGCATTTTTTTGCCTTGTTAAAAGCCTCCTGGTTCTCTTTGGTAAATTCCATCTTCTTTGGACGTCTTAATTGTTCTCTTATCTCTTCCTCCTCTTCTCGCAATGCTTCTAGAAACTCATTAGCTGCGTTCTTACCTCGGTAAATTACAGGAGGGTCGGCCTTACCGTCTGATCTGACTACTATGTAACCAAAGGAGCAGATCTCGTGTAATCCCACCTTATTCGTAGCACCACTTTTCTGCTCTTCCTTAGTTATCAACGCTTCGAAGTCTGCATATATCACGTAAGGCACCTGCATCTGCTTTTGATGGTCTGAGTAGGATAGGTTCTTATCTGTAGGCATCTGGATCCGTTGCGCCACTTCTTCGACTCCGCGACATATTTCGTCGTGATCCTTTAGGGTATTTAAGGATGTAAATGACAGCAAGCAGCAGTCGCAGAAGTACTTTTTACCTTTGTGCTTAGTATGTCTGTAGAATAGTCTGCTAATGTGTTTAACCCATGAGTAGTGTCCGCCGTGGTAGAATAAATGTACGCGCTCTCCTTTACTTTTTGACAGAACTAACGGTACTATCGTCTGCTCTCTGACTCCGTAAACGTTAATTGCTAGATCGTTTATTTCCTCAAATATGGGGATGTCTATCAACTGCATGGGAAATTCCACACCATCCCACTCTAAATCATCTGTGGGATACTTACTTGTCCTACAGGGATCCTTCTCTGCTGGATACAGTGCAGACCTGATTGCCCACATAAAGCATCGATTGTCTTCATTCTTCACGTTTACAATAGCCTTCTTCCTTTCTACCCACGTTGGTAGCGGTACGTAATTCCCCCTCGTATGGGTACGTACCTGGCTATACTTATCTCTATTCCTTCAACCTCCTCTACTGTCCAACCCGATCCTTCTTTCGTGTAGTTAGACAGCGACTCCATTATTGCTTCTAAGGCTTCACTGAGTGACCTATCCAGATTCGTGGATTCTAATATCACTAACGACTTTGATCGCAACATTGCTGTCGTCATTACCTCGTCTTTTGACAAACTTACTTCTACCATTATGCTCGCTTTCAGGGCTCCTAATTCTTCTATACCTTTTCGGAGAGTCCTTTTAACCTTCCTTTCTGACTGACGCCAAAACTGTCTAACGTCAATCTCACCGTTACCGGGTATTGACACCGTGCTGAAGTTGCTTTGGGATTCCATCTATATAATAGGAAATATTTTATACCTAATACCAAGCACTTTTTTATCGTCGTAGTCGTACTCACAGTCCTGACAATGCCAAAACAATTTAACCTTAGTCTCAAACTTCTTACCACATCCACAATCATAACTGCTCATACACTTCGTCTTCATTTTCAAATGCTTTTTCAAATCCCCTTCTTTCTTAAAAGTTCTCTTACATTCTTCGCACTCCATATATAGACTAACATATTTGCGCTGTTGCCCCCAACCACACTTGGAGTGGGTTGTTTCCGTAGGTGGATTTTTGACACGGGTCTTGCCCGTGTTGAGATTGCGCTGGAACCCCCATTCCCTATACTACTGATGCTCTATACTCCACATTACATTGTGCCTTTACACTCTTCCATCATTCACGCTAGCACCCACCAAACTACATAGTCTTGTTGCCCGAGCTCCAACGTGGTTGCTTTTTTTGATTTGGGGGCTGCAGCTAGTGTACCGGCTGAGAAATTAAGGATGTTCTTGGGGGAGTCCTTGCTAATTCAGCAATTTGCTCTTATAAGCAAATGTATGTGAACGCAAGAGGAACTTTGCCAATTCCCTTGGCGACGTCATTTCGTTTGGAAAACCGAATTGTCTTGACCGTTTTCGATAGGGGAATCATGTTCAACAGCAAATTTCCCGCTAAAATACGTCTTTCTAGTAGTTTTCACCTCCCCCGGGCCCTCCCCCCAGCGTCGGCTCTGTGTCCCAAACAATGGCTGTGGATGCTCTATACTCCACATTACATTGTGCCTTTACACTCTTCCATCATTCACGCTAGCACCCACCAAACTACATAGTCTTGTAGCCCGAGCTCCAAAGTGGTTGCTTTTTTTGATTTGGGGGCTGCAGCTAGTGTACCGGCTGAGAAATTAAGGATGTTCTTGGGGGAGTCCTTGCTAATTCAGCAATTTGCTCTTATAAGCAAATGTATGTGAACGCAAGAGGAACTTTGCCAATTCCCTTGGCGACGTCATTTCGTTTGGAAAACCGAATTGTCTTGACCGTTTTCGATAGGGGAATCATGTTCAACAGCAAATTTCCCGCTAAAATACGTCTTTCTAGTAGTTTTCACCTCCCCCGGGCCCTCCCCCCAGCGTCGGCTCTGTGTCCCAAACAATGGCTGTGGATGCTCTATACTCCACATTACATTGTGCCTTTACACTCTTCCATCATTCACGCTAGCACCCACCAAACTACATAGTCTTGTGCCCCAAGCTCCAAAGTGGTTGCTTTTTTTGATTTGGGGGCTGCAGCTAGTGTACCGGCTGAGAAATTAAGGATTTTCTTGGGGGAGTCCTTGCTAATTCAGCAATTTGCTCTTATAAGCAAATGTATGTGAACGCAAGAGGAACTTTGCCAATTCCCTTGGCGACGTCATTTCGTTTGGAAAACCGAATTGTCTTGACCGTTTTCGATAGGGGAATCATGTTCAACAGCAAATTTCCCGCTAAAATACGTCTTTCTAGTAGTTTTCACCTCCCCCGGGCCCTCCCCCCAGCGTCGGCTCTGTGTCCCAAACAATGGCTGTGGATGCTCTATACTCCACATTACATTGTGCCTTTACACTCTTCCATCATTCACGCTAGCACCCACCAAACTACATAGTATTGTAGCCCGAGCTCCAAAGTGGTTGCTTTTTTTGATTTGGGGGCTGCAGCTAGTGTACCGGCTGAGAAATTAAGGATTTTCTTGGGGGAGTCCTTGCTAATTCAGCAATTTGCTCTTATAAGCAAATGTATGTGAACGCAAGAGGAACTTTGCCAATTCCCTTGGCGACGTCATTTCGTTTGGAAAACCGAATTGTCTTGACCGTTTTCGATAGGGGAATCATGTTCAACAGCAAATTTCCCGCTAAAATACGTCTTTCTAGTAGTTTTCACCTCCCCCGGGCCCTCCACCCAGCGTCGGCTCTGTGTCCCAAACAATGGCTGTGGATGCTCTATACTCCACATTACATTGTGCCTTTACACTCTTCCATCATTCACGCTAGCACCCACCAAACTACATAGTCTTGTAGCCCGAGCTCCAAAGTGGTTGCTTTTTTTGATTTGGGGGCTGCAGCTAGTGTACCGGCTGAGAAATTAAGGATGTTCTTGGGGGAGTCCTTGCTAATTCAGCAATTTGCTCTTATAAGCAAATGTATGTGAACGCAAGAGGAACTTTGCCAATTCCCTTGGCGACGTCATTTCGTTTGGAAAACCGAATTGTCTTGACCGTTTTCGATAGGGGAATCATGTTCAACAGCAAATTTCCCGCTAAAATACGTCTTTCTAGTAGTTTTCACCTCCCCCGGGCCCTCCCCCCAGCGTCGGCTCTGTGTCCCAAACAATGGCTGTGGATGCTCTATACTCCACATTACATTGTGCCTTTAAACTCTTCCATCATTCACGCTAGCACCCACCAAACTACATAGTCTTGTAGCCCGAGCTCCAAAGTGGTTGCTTTTTTTGATTTGGGGGCTGCAGCTAGTGTACCGGCTGAGAAATTAAGGATGTTCTTGGGGGAGTCCTTGCTAATTCAGCAATTTGCTCTTATAAGCAAATGTATGTGAACGTAAGAGGAACTTTGCCAATTCCCTTGGCGACGTCATTTCGTTTGGAAAACCGAATTGTCTTGACTGTTTTCGATAGGGCAATCATGTTCAACAGCAAATTTCCCGCTAAAATACGTCTTTCTAGTAGTTTTCACCTCCCCCGGGCCCTCCCCCCAGCGTCGGCTCTGTGTCCCAAACAATGGCTGTGGATGCTCTATACTCCACATTACATTGTGCCTTTACACTCTTCCATCATTCACGCTAGCACCCACCAAACTACATAGTCTTGTAGCCCGAGCTCCAAAGTGGTTGCTTTTTTTGATTTGGGGGCTGCAGCTAGTGTACCGGCTGAGAAATTAAGGATGTTCTTGGGGGAGTCCTTGCTAATTCAGCAATTTGCTCTTATAAGCAAATGTATGTGAACGCAAGAGGAACTTTGCCAATTCCCTTGGCGACGTCATTTCGTTTGGAAAACCGAATTGTCTTGACCGTTTTCGATAGGGGAATCATGTTCAACAGCAAATTTCCCGCTAAAATACGTCTTTCTAGTAGTTTTCACCTCCCCCGGGCCCTCCCCCCAGCGTCGGCTCTGTGTCCCAAACAATGGCTGTGGATGCTCTATACTCCACATTACATTGTGCCTTTAAACTCTTCCATCATTCACGCTAGCACCCACCAAACTACATAGTCTTGTAGCCCGAGCTCCAAAGTGGTTGCTTTTTTTGATTTGGGGGCTGCAGCTAGTGTACCGGCTGAGAAATTAAGGATGTTCTTGGGGGAGTCCTTGCTAATTCAGCAATTTGCTCTTATAAGCAAATGTATGTGAACGCAAGAGGAACTTTGCCAATTCCCTTGGCGACGTCATTTCGTTTGGAAAACCGAATTGTCTTGACCGTTTTCGATAGGGGAATCATGTTCAACAGCAAATTTCCCGCTAAAATACGTCTTTCTAGTAGTTTTCACCTCCCCCGGGCCCTCCCCCCAGCGTCGGCTCTGTGTCCCAAACAATGGCTGTGGATGCTCTATACTCCACATTACATTGTGCCTTTACACTCTTCCATCATTCACGCTAGCACCCACCAAACTACATAGTCTTGTAGCCCGAGCTCCAAAGTGGTTGCTTTTTTTGATTTGGGGGCTGCAGCTAGTGTACCGGCTGAGAAATTAAGGATGTTCTTGGGGGAGTCCTTGCTAATTCAGCAATTTGCTCTTATAAGCAAATGTATGTGAACGTAAGAGGAACTTTGCCAATTCCCTTGGCGACGTCATTTCGTTTGGAAAACCGAATTGTCTTGACCGTTTTCGATAGGGCAATCATGTTCAACAGCAAATTTCCCGCTAAAATACGTCTTTCTAGTAGTTTTCACCTCCCCCGGGCCCTCCCCCCAGCGTCGGCTCTGTGTCCCAAACAATGGCTGTGGATGCTCTATACTCCACATTACATTGTGCCTTTACACTCTTCCATCATTCACGCTAGCACCCACCAAACTACATAGTCTTGTAGCCCGAGCTCCAAAGTGGTTGCTTTTTTTGATTTGGGGGCTGCAGCTAGTGTACCGGCTGAGAAATTAAGGATGTTCTTGGGGGAGTCCTTGCTAATTCAGCAATTTGCTCTTATAAGCAAATGTATGTGAACGCAAGAGGAACTTTGCCAATTCCCTTGGCGACGTCATTTCGTTTGGAAAACCGAATTGTCTTGACCGTTTTCGATAGGGGAATCATGTTCAACAGCAAATTTCCCGCTAAAATACGTCTTTCTAGTAGTTTTCACCTCCCCCGGGCCCTCCCCCCAGCGTCGGCTCTGTGTCCCAAACAATGGCTGTGGATGCTCTATACTCCACATTACATTGTGCCTTTAAACTCTTCCATCATTCACGCTAGCACCCACCAAACTACATAGTCTTGTAGCCCGAGCTCCAAAGTGGTTGCTTTTTTTGATTTGGGGGCTGCAGCTAGTGTACCGGCTGAGAAATTAAGGATGTTCTTGGGGGAGTCCTTGCTAATTCAGCAATTTGCTCTTATAAGCAAATGTATGTGAACGCAAGAGGAACTTTGCCAATTCCCTTGGCGACGTCATTTCGTTTGGAAAACCGAATTGTCTTGACCGTTTTCGATAGGGGAATCATGTTCAACAGCAAATTTCCCGCTAAAATACGTCTTTCTAGTAGTTTTCACCTCCCCCGGGCCCTCCCCCCAGCGTCGGCTCTGTGTCCCAAACAATGGCTGTGGATGCTCTATACTCCACATTACATTGTGCCTTTACACTCTTCCATCATTCACGCTAGCACCCACCAAACTACATAGTCTTGTAGCCCGAGCTCCAAAGTGGTTGCTTTTTTTGATTTGGGGGCTGCAGCTAGTGTACCGGCTGAGAAATTAAGGATGTTCTTGGGGGAGTCCTTGCTAATTCAGCAATTTGCTCTTATAAGCAAATGTATGTGAACGCAAGAGGAACTTTGCCAATTCCCTTGGCGACGTCATTTCGTTTGGAAAACCGAATTGTCTTGACCGTTTTCGATAGGGGAATCATGTTCAACAGCAAATTTCCCGCTAAAATACGTCTTTCTAGTAGTTTTCACCTCCCCCGGGCCCTCCCCCCAGCGTCGGATTTGTGTCCCAAACAATGGCTGTGGATGCTCTATACTCCACATTACATTGTGCCTTTACACTCTTCCATCATTCACGCTAGCACCCACCAAACTACATAGTCTTGTAGCCCGAGCTCCAAAGTGGTTGCTTTTTTTGATTTGGGGGCTGCAGCTAGTGTACCGGCTGAGAAATTAAGGATGTTCTTGGGGGAGTCCTTGCTAATTCAGCAATTTGCTCTTATAAGCAAATGTATGTGAACGCAAGAGGAACTTTGCCAATTCCCTTGGCGACGTCATTTCGTTTGGAAAACCGAATTGTCTTGACCGTTTTCGATAGGGGAATCATGTTCAACAGCAAATTTCCCGCTAAAATACGTCTTTCTAGTAGTTTTCACCTCCCCCGGGCCCTCCCCCCAGCGTCGGCTCTGTGTCCCAAACAATGGCTGTGGATGCTCTATACTCCACATTACATTGTGCCTTTACACTCTTCCATCATTCACGCTAGCACCCACCAAACTACATAGTCTTGTAGCCCGAGCTCCAAAGTGGTTGCTCTTTTTGATTTGGGGGCTGCAGCTAGTGTACCGGCTGAGAAATTAAGGATGTTCTTGGGGGAGTCCTTGCTAATTCAGCAATTTGCTCTTATAAGCAAATGTATGTGAACGCAAGAGGAACTTTGCCAATTCCCTTGGCGACGTCATTTCGTTTGGAAAACCGAATTGTCTTGACCGTTTTCGATAGGGGAATCATGTTCAACAGCAAATTTCCCGCTAAAATACGTCTTTCTAGTAGTTTTCACCTCCCCCGGGCCCTCCCCCCAGCGTCGGCTCTGTGTCCCAAACAATGGCTGTGGATGCTCTATACTCCACATTACATTGTGCCTTTACACTCTTCCATCATTCCCGCTAGCACCCACCAAACTACATAGTCTTGTAGCCCGAGCTCCAAAGTGGTTGCTTTTTTTGATTTGGGGGCTGCAGCTAGTGTACCGGCTGAGAAATTAAGGATGTTCTTGGGGGAGTCCTTGCTAATTCAGCAATTTGCTCTTATAAGCAAATGTATGTGAACGCAAGAGGAACTTTGCCAATTCCCTTGGCGACGTCATTTCGTTTGGAAAACCGAATTGTCTTGACCGTTTTCGATAGGGGAATCATGTTCAACAGCAAATTTCCCGCTAAAATACGTCTTTCTAGTAGTTTTCACCTCCCCCGGGCCCTCCCCCCAGCGTCGGCTCTGTGTCCCAAACAATGGCTGTGGATGCTCTATACTCCACATTACATTGTGCCTTTACACTCTTCCATCATTCACGCTAGCACCCACCAAACTACATAGTCTTGTAGCCCGAGCTCCAAAGTGGTTGCTTTTTTTGATTTGGGGGCTGCAGCTAGTGTACCGGCTGAGAAATTAAGGATTTTCTTGGGGGAGTCCTTGAGCAGCAGTAAGGGGGACTCGCGGTCAATGTCAAAGATTTACGGGTTTTACAGGCGGTTTAAGGAAGGCGCCGGCAGCGGGAATAAGCCGCGCGATAAGTCCTTACTGCTGCTGTGTTGGGAATCAAAGATAAGTGTTTATAAAAATGTACGATATATATACGATGCACGAATGTAAAAAGTTCACCAATGACTTCTGTATAATTTGCCTAAGATCCAAAGTTAACATAGCTAAGCCCAAGGGTTTCTGGTGTTGTGGTAAGAAAATGCAAATAGAAGACGACACGTCAGCGCAGTGTTACGAATGTGGTAAGAATATTCGTAATGCCGTACCAAATGCTACCAGAGAGGAGTATTACGCGAATGGAGGTCGTAAGAAAACGCCATATAAGAGAATAAAATACTTCAGGGACTGGATGAGTCATATCCAAGGTTTACATCCGATATATTTAAGCGACGAAGTAAAGAAGAAAATCATAGACCATTTAGAAGAGCCAACCCCACAAAGTCTAGGGAAGACATTGAAAAAATTAAAGCTAGGGAAATATTACAAAGCTATTCCCTACCTTTTGTCTGAAATTACCGGTAAGTCTATTCTTGAGGTTTCTGATATGACAAAAGCCGAGTGGATGTTTTGTCGGCTGGATAAGGATATTCCTTATTACCCTGACGTAATTTACGAAATATTTTACAAAATTGACCCCAACCACCCCCTGTTAGGATGGATTCCGAGGCGACAATAACATATTACGCGTAATTCATGCGATGAATTTATATTACGCGTAATAATTTGCCAAATAAGGTTATGCAAATAATTCATATTACGCGTAATAATTCGCCAAATAATTCATATTACGCGTAATAATTCGCCAAATAATTCATATTACGCGTAATAATTCACTGAATTTATATTACGCGTAATAATTCACTGAATTTATATTACGCGTGATTTCTAGACTGACGTTCGATATGTAAATAGAATCCCGTCACGCTCTTTTCAAAGCAGATGTTTACTGAGCAAGCTTTCTTTGAAGCTCTTCTTTCGCTTCTTGATAGATCTTTTTGCGAGATTCCTCGGAAAGATCTTTCACGATGGTTTTTTTATTTCTTATGTCCGTCTTTAATTTCTCGTACTTTTCCTCTTCGGCTAAGATAAGCGAGAATTCTACGTCGTCTATCTTTCTGTCACGCAAAGCCTTTGAGACAAGGTCAGTGATAGTATTTACTTTAGCCCTTGACAGAGCTATTGTCGTGTCGTGTTTTGATATTTTGCTTGACAACTGTTTCATAATGCCCGTAGCAACAGCAGAAATAATACCACAGGCTGCCCCAACGCCGGCCAAAGGAACTCCAACAATTATTCCCGGTCCGGTAAGCGAAGTAGCAACGCCGGAGCCCGTCAACACAACGGATATGGATCCTGAAGTTATCGAAATCTTATGTAGCGTACTCCTGGCTCTGACGTACTTTTTTCTAACTTTTTCATAGTGTTTTGTCTGCCCTTCCAAGTAAGCCAGGATTAAGTTTGCTTTATTCAGGCGAAAGTTTTCGCCGTTTAGTTCGTTAGGTGTAGTATAGGGAACATCTGGGTACAACTTAGGTGCTGATGGTATAACATCCATTATATATACTAATGTACGACGCTTTTGGGAATGATATACAGGAGCAGCCACATCACGACAACCGGGATTACTGGAACTGGAGGGCCTTCAGAAAGATGTTTCCGCACGCGGATGCTAGTAAGTTCGAAAGGAGGCCTGATGGGATTTACTTCAACGGCTCCAGGATGTACAGCAACGAGGATTTGAAGCCTACGCTGGTTAATCAAATAGACGATCAACTGAAGCATTCGCCAATGCATAAGCCAACGCCAGCGCATGTCGAACCCGGTTGGTCAAAGGAATTATTGCTGGGTACCAGTACTTATCCGATACCCGCAGTTTCATTTGATAAACACCCAAGCTTGGACCTAACGCTGAACATGCGGATCTCTAGCAACCACTCCTTTCCGTTAAAGGTGCGAGATATCTTCAAAAACGTGCCCATTATTCATACCACCGCCAAGGAATCTCATGAATGGTTAAGCGGTCCTAATATGCGTTATTGGCCGCAGCAGTTGAACTTTGCGGTTTGGTGTGCCACCAGCGGTTGTGGTGTAAGCGCGAACTTGATGAAGAATTCAATATTCATGTTTCACTTCCACTTTACCGTCCGAAGAATACTGCATGAGATGGTTGCATTACCGGGAGATGCCGCGTTTTATCCAAGAGATAATAAATACGACGTTCCTGCTTATGATAGACTTTGTAAGGAGTTTGGTGTTGTAGGGAAGGATTTTAGATGCACTGTCGGTGCTAACAATGGTCTAGGGCACATTTGGGCTTATTGGGGGATTGGTGGACACGAGCTAAGTGATAAGGAAGTTCATGCATTGCGGCTACGGTGGAACACGGGATATCATAAGGAAACTCACGACAGTAGCACCTTCTTTGAACCAAACGCTAAGACCACTAAGGAAGTCAGAGACGGACCTCTGTTCAAAGACGAGGGTGGTAAGTATGGTGGAGCTAATCCACTGATTATCAAAATTACCAACGACGAGCAAACAAAGCAATATCTTAATTTCATACCCCCAGAAGGTAAAGGACTAACCAAAGCCGGCCTTGCCCGTTTGAACCGCAGCATAGAAGCTTACGTGTATTCTATCCTTGGAGCCCAAGTAAACACCCGATCCAGCATAATCGGAAATACGGGCGCCGCAGAAGAGACGCGAGCCGAAGCCTTGATCTTATTCGAAAGTTCGATTTTGGAGGGTGATATTAGCAAGGGTGTACAGCGTTACCAACTAGCTATACAAAATTCTAAGGCAAGGTTGGACTACGCAGTAGCCCCGGGTTGTTGGTTAATGCCTAGTAATTTATCTATAAATACTGGCTCTGTAGTAGGATACAACAACAAACTTCAACGAGCTACTAAGGATATGAAGTTTGGGGTGAATGACGTGAACTCTGACACTCTTAGAAGGCACTTTGTCGAACAGCCTAAAAAAGTGCACCATACGCGACCACCTAAGAAAGTGCAGCTAACAAAAGAAGTATACCGAGCGCCTAAAAAAGAAGAGGAATATGACCATGACTTATTAAAAGCCGGCTTGGCTACCGCAAGCATTGGTCTGAGTTATTATATATGGCGATGAACAACCCCTACGTAGCTGGAGTAGATTGTGTCTATACGACTTACACAGGCGAGAAAAAATACAACCAGAGCTCTTGGGTTGATGTCACCGGAATGTCCGTGAATTTGAACTACTCAGGAAAGAAGTTAATCCTTTGTAGTATTTGCATTGGCACGAGCAGCCATGCCAACGTCGGCTTTAGGTTCCTGGATGAGAATGGCGTACTGCAGCCTATGCGTGCGAAGACAAACAACAGGGAGCCTGTGCATTTCTCCGTAGAGCCGCCGGCGAATAGCACCGAGAATTTATCGGTTTGGACTTTACACATGGTTGCTGATTGCCATGGGAAGGTAAAGCTGCAAATGCGCGTAGACGATACTGGGAGCGTTTGTGTGAATAGCATAGAAAATCAAAGAGATACGGCTTATAATCACAAGACCATAAGCACTTTGACGGTAATAAGTCTTTAGAAGGTAACTTTGTTGCCTGCCCCTTTAAACGAAGGGGGCTTGTTCCCTGTAATATATGAATCCACATTTAAGTGAAATGCGCTACGTTCACTACTTAGACGTGAAGGAGTACAAAGGACATAAGTGGTTCGATACGGGGATGTGGGTTAAAGTTGGAGGACCTGCGTTAGTCATTTACACCATTTGCATTAACACGGGAACGAGCGCGAACGTGGGGTTTAGGCTCGTTGATGAGAATAACGAGCCTTTACCTCCCTATCGGACTTCTTCGAACAGCAGAAGAGCGGTCCATTTTTCGATGGAGCCAAACAAAAATAGCTTAGAAGACATGACGCCGGTCGCGTTTCATATGGTAATTAATTGTAAGTATGCTAAGTTACAAATATTTCCCGATGATGGTACCAGCGATGGGTCGACGCCGAGCAACGTAAGGATAAACAGCATTGGCGTGGGTAGCAATATTGTCGATGCGGTTTGGAGTCATAAGCCCATTTCTACTATAAGCGTGTTGCCGCTAATACCAAATTATCAAGGTGGTGCGAATACTATCTTCACTTATCCTCAGTCAAGAACGCCTCGGACGCCTGACGACGATAAGCCGCCAGTAACGTACCCAGATAAGATTAACCCTTCATCTTCTTCAGGAGTACCACCCCAATAGCGACAACCAAGATCCAAATGTTGTTACCCACGAACTTCAACAGTTCGCCGCCGGCCCTAAGTGCCAAGGAAACAACCGAACCCAGCAGCCCAGGAAGATCGGCTGCCATCTTTTTTCCCAAGTCCGTCAGCCCATTACCTAATTTTTTTACGCCCGCGCCTGTAGCCTTAAGCGTGGATAGGATAACTCCTACTACGGTGCTAATAGCAACCGCAAATGCCAGCGGAACGCCATACTTCAAAAGGGCTCTTTTTACCTTTTCCTTGGTGGTAAGCCCCAGCTCCTTTTCCAGGTTGTCCTTTTGCGCTTGTAATTCCGCAACTTTCTCCTGAAGAGCCTCTAATTCCCTTTGAGCTGCTTCCCTTTCCTCTTCGGGACGAGTTTGGTCCACAACTACTTCTCGCTGCCGCTCTATTTGCCCCTCCAGGTCTTCGATAGCCTGATCTCTTTGCCGGATTTGCTCCTCCTTAGTATTGATTTCAGCCATTAACCGTCGCCGTTCCACTAAAGAGCCGGCTATGGTGGTTTGCAGGTTATCGGTATCGTCTTTAATTAAGTCTAACTCTTGCAGGGCGAGGTTAAGAGCCCTTTGAGTTTGATTTCTTTCACGTCGAATTCGGGTTCTTTGGTCTACCAGCTCCCTTATTTCTTGATTTTTAAATTCGACCTCCCTCCTATGCGCGTCGGCAAGCCGCTGGTTTTGCTTCATGTATTCCTCCTCCCTTTCTTCCAACGTTTCCCGCAGTGCTTCCACTGAGGCGCCAGAGCTTTGGGCTTCTCCTAAGTCCTCCCGTGCTTTGTCTAATTCGCGCAGGGCCTGATCCACCTGATTTCCTATTTCTTTTATTCTTTCATCTTGATGGGCGGACTTCTTTTCAGCATCGGCAAGTAGCTGACCTTGCTTTGCATATTCTACATCTTTTTCTCTTAACTCCCTTTGCAGATCCGCGGCACGTTTTTCCGCGTTGGTCCTTTCGGTTAAGTTGTGCAGCCTTTCTAACAGGCTTCTAGTAGCACGCTGAAAGCCTCTTAATCTCAAGACGTCACCCCTAACGTTGCCCTCCTCATCAAAGAGGTTTTGCGGTTTTGTCCAGCGGTCTTTGTCGGGAAATCTTAAGTCTTGGACGCTTATGAGGACTTTGTTTCCCTTTTCCGTGAGCTTTACGTCGTCAGCATCAAAGTTGTCGTAGCGCAGCTCTAGCTCCCGCGCTGCCCACTCTACGGTTTCCCGCGCGGCTGCTTCCGGCTCGCCCATGTTTTGAAGCTCTATGTGCTCACGCGGAAACGTGTACTCGCGTGCTTTGGGATGTCTTAGGGCCTTTGCAATCCTATCCCTTAGGGAATCGTCGACTTGTTGGGTGGGAAGCAGCGGTTCTTCATCACCGTCGTTAATGTCAGCCTGACCTTCCTCAGTGGTGGGATCGAAGTCGGGGTCTGTTCCTTCTACTTCCATTATATATGATAAGCTCAAAGTTAAATCCCAACGTATTACCTAAGCAGGTTGGCGGACTGAAAGCAGAACGCACCTTTCACCGGGTCACCTTTACCCCCAGCAGCGCTAAGCCAGGGGAAACCCTGTACGTAGGCGTGCCCCGCCTAACGGATAACCTAGTCTTAGTTCCTGGCACCTTGGCTTTGAGGTTTGACCTAGCGGTGCAGTCAAGCCCCACAGATGAAAGGATTATCGTTAACAACGTGGGTCGCAACATCGTTTCTAAGATGAGAATCAAGTTTGCCGGGGAATCCTTGCTGGACTTAAATAGGTACGATCTGTATACCACCTATAAGGATCTATGGTTGACAGCCTTTGACCGCGCGCAAAAGATAGAACAAGGAATTGGTAGTGTCATTCTACGTAAGGTCCGCACACCTACGAAAACGCAACCTACTGACGGCAGCGGAGAAACCGCAGTGGCAGACGCAAAGCGAATAAAGACCGCCTATGGTAGTAAGTATGTCATACCACTGGACTTTGAAGTGATTACGAATCACGGTGTGTATTACCCAAGACAGTTATCCGAGCTACAGTTTGAAGTAACTTTAGCAGATGCTAATAACATCATTGGTGGGCTAAGCACTGCACTTACCACAACAACCCCATACTCTATTACCAACTTAGAGCTGCAGTATGAGACCGTGTACAGCGAAGAGCTGGCCCGTAGCGCTGGCATGGAATATAGCGCCGGAAAGGCATTCCTTTACGACCACGTAGTGATGTATAAGACGTTTAGCTTCTTGGATAAGACGGATGAGGTTATTAACCAAAGTATTAACCTCCCCCGAAGAAGTCTCACGGGGTTGATGTTGGTGTTTGCCAAACCCTACGAGGCTGGTAAGCGCGACTCCGAAGCCTTTCACAACCCTAACATTACTAACGTAGGGGTCAACATAAACGGCGTTCCAAACAAGGTCTACTCCCAGGGGATAAAGCCCGCAGACGTGTACAGGGAGGCAATGCGCAAGTTTGGCGACCAAATTAGCCCCGAGGAATTCTTTAAGGATAAGTATGCGCTGTGGATTGACATGCGCACCATTAACGACGAAGACCTACATGGCCAGGGTTTACGTCTAGTAAATACGCAGGATGGCATAACATTGGAGATCAAGCGCACCAAGAACACCGATGCCGGCGACGGTGATAAAATAAACTGCTACGTATTCGTGGTGTCTGACGCGCAACTGAGCGTAGAAATGAATCAGCTAAAGAGCGTTGCCTATTGATCCACTCGCTCATCCTTTTGATAAAAAATATCGTTGGTATATAATGCTTCGCGTATTCGAAAACAACGAAACCAAACTGCAATGCATAGTGCAAGGCGATAAACTATACTTCAAAGCAAAGGAAGTGGCGCTGGCGTTGGGTTACGAACGCCCAAAAGATGCAATTAAGGTGCACGTTCGTGAAAAGTATAAGGTAAAGCTTAGCGAACTTTGAGTGGAGGTGAATCGCCTCCCCTCGTATTCACAGCCTAATTCCCTGTACGTAACCGAATCTGGGTTGTATCAACTAATATTTAGCTCTAAGATGCCAACGGCAGAGACATTCCAGGATTGGGTCCTCGAGGACGTGCTTCCCGCATTGAGAAAGACAGGTAAGTATGAAATAGAAAGGCGGTTCGATAGTCCTAACAAGTTAGTCTTCAAAATGGAAAATGAGTTTGACCTGCATAAGAAAGTCGTGGACTACATACGCCGCTTCTACCCACAGATGCTCATAGCGCCCGGCTTAGGGGAATTGCAGGATTCTGACAGCAAACGCATAAAATGCTGGCAGAAGGGTTATCAAAGGGGTCAACCCAACCTCTTAATACTGAACGCGCATTTAAGGTATGAAGGGCTTTGCATCGAATTAAAGACGCCGAAAGGAAATGGCATACTCTCCGCAGACCAACGCAAGATAATTTCGCAGTATGACGCGAATGGTTACCTGACCATGGTTAGCAACGATTATGACGTCATCTGTCGTGCCCTTAGCAACTACGCGGAAGGCATCCGTATTCCCTGTCGGTGGTGCTGCAAACGCTTCAAGACTACGGAGACAAGGGCAACGCATTTAAGAATATTTCATAGATATAATGATCGTCAACCAAATACACTGGCGTGACCTGATTTGCGGTAAAGCATACGAAATAAAAAATTACGTCGTCTTCGAAGACATCGACCGTTTACGGTTAGTCCTCAAAGACTTAGAAGGTAAGGAATATTCCCTTTGGGCGCCGGATTGCGTGCGGTACGTAATTCAGGGCGAGGAATTCACCCACTTACGCAGCTATGGTAAGGTAAATGGCCGATGGAAGTTTGACATTGAAAGAAGAGTCACTCCATCTCCTCTTTGTAGTTAAGCGCGTCTGCTAAAGTCCGCTGCACTTTAGGATCCGCGGAGCACCAATGCCCCACAAAGGATCCTTCGGAGAATACCCTGTCGCAATGAAGGCAGGTGTATTTTTTACGCGGTTTGGGTATCGGTGGCTTACGAGGGGTAATGCAGTCGGCAGGTAGTTCGCAAGTAATACAGTCCATATATTGAAAGGGCGATTAGGAATCCTACAAAGAATGCGGCTGCGTAGGCTAGCATATACCTTTAAAAGGGGTTCCTATTATTCTTGTTGTTTTGTTAAATGTTGTTGATCCCTAACAAACAACAAGAAAAAATAAGATCAGGATTTGAGACTCTTTGCACAAACCCTGCTTTACTATTAAAGGGCCCAAGAAATGCTATTGCGTATCGTCTCAGAATGTTAACAATAAGGTTAAATCTTTGTTAAGACACCCATAAGCTATTCAAAAAAGTGTCTCAGAATGTTGACAATAAGGTTAAATCTTTGTTAAGACACCCATAAGCTATTCAAAAAAGTGTCTCAGAATGTTGACGTTTAGGTTAAATCTTTGTTAAGACAGTTGAAGATATGTTCCTCTTCTCTAACACAACCACAACGATCGCACTCCTGCCTCCAATACTCCCTTTTAGTCCACGGAACGCCTTCGGCGCGTTCAAAAGAGGGGAAAGTACGGACTATCTTCTTATGGTAATCTATGCGATTCCTTAAGTAATCCTCTTTATGCGGGCAGCGACACATCAAATCCGCACATTGGTAGCAATCCACGCCTTCCAAGTCGTAAGCGCGGGAGAGAAACCTATAATTCACTTCATGCGTTCTCCGGTGCGTCTGTAAACGTTGACGACTACTAAGTATCTTATTACAGAAACTACACTGTCTGGTTCGATTACAGACGCCCCTTTTCAGATGCTGCTGCATTTCGGAGGTGTTAGGGAATTCCTTATTCCCACAAATGCGTTTATCCTGATGTTGTTGCATCTTTTGAACGGTGCTGAATTCCTTACCGCAATCCTTACAAGCGCGGCTAAGGGGTTTCTTTGTACAAACGCCGCAACGAACGTGGTATTGAAGTCTTTGTTTGGTGCTGAACACCTTCTTACACAACAAGCAGTCCATATATACTTAACAATATCTTAGCCTCCATTTAACATCCTTAACAAAGATTTAACCTTATTGTCAACATTCTGAGAAACTTTTTAAATAGTTTCCACATATACTTAACAAAGATTTAACCTTATTGTCAACATTCTGAGACACTCTTTGAAATAGTTTCCATATATACTTAACAAAGATTTAACCTAAACGTCAACATTCTGAGGCATTTTTTGGAATAGCTTATGGGCGACTTAACAAAGATTTAACCTTATTGTCAACATTCTAAGACACTTTTTAAATAGTTTCCAGGCATCCTTAACAAAGATTTAACCTTATTGTTAACATTCTAAGACACTTTTTAAATAGTTTCCAGGCATCCTTAACAAAGATTTAACCTTATTGTTAACATTCTACGGGGGATATCGCATGAAGTCCTTAACGGACTCCTTAGCCCACGTCGCCATCGTCACCAGCGCGCCAAACCGTTCTGCACGCTTCAGACCGCACATTTCATCGTACAATTCCTGCACGCGCTCTTTTAACCGGTCTATCTCCTCCCTTTGCATTTCTATGGTGTCTCTTTTATCTTTTGCGTCGGCGGCAATCCTTCTTACTGCTTCCACTGGCTCCATCTATATATGAACCCAGATCACATGCCTTGTAACGCTCTGATAGTAGGACCCACCGGCTGCGGAAAGACCCAATTCGTAGTGGAGCAGCTATTAGGACCCTTTAGATACCGCTTCGACTACATCGTGCTGCTTTGCCCCACCTACGTGAATAACCGCACCTGGACGGGCATAGGAGTGAAAGACGACGACTTCTTTGTGGACATACTGGATCCTAACGAGTTATCCAGCCATCTTAAGTTCTGGCACAAACAATTCCCTAAAGATACGCAAACCTTGCTCATATTGGATGACATTGCCTGCGGGGACGACGTAAAAAGACGCACCTCCGAATTAGTGAAACTCGCCTTTAGCGGCAGACACGACAATATCAGCGTTTGGTTGCTCTCGCAGCAGCTTACCAGCGTCTCTAAGCCCTTCAGGGAAAACATAGGTTCGCTTGTCGTATTTTATACTCCGAGCCGGAGTGACCTGGAAACCATCTTAAGCGACTACGGCGGTGAAATAAGCAAGGAACAGTTACACGAATACATGCGGCACCTAAAAACGCACCAACATTCCAAGATGATCTTCTCTTTGAGGTTTCCGTATTCCATTAACATATATGGACATTGAGCAGCTCTTAGATGAAGTCCCCACACAGTTAGATGAAAGTAACCTTAAGGAACAACTTAACATCCTTGTGTCTTCGGGGAAGTGTAAAGAAATGATAGGCAAGGAACTTACCCATGAGCAAGTTAATAAGTTGTCAGAAGAGGAAGTTAAGAAGTTCCATAAGAGGTACGAGGCCGCCCTTGCAAGTAAGACCACGGACGCCGTTGCAGACTCCGCTATCCGACTTGCCACCAAGCTTCTCGGACTTGCGCTGCCCATAGACGACGTGGAGCAACTGCGGAAGGACATAAGCGAGGACTATGTCATCGCCCAAGAACTTAAGATAACCTGCGGGTGGTTGTCTTTGAAGTGCGGTAAGTTAATGGCAGTCGCCTCTGCGGCACTTCACGTAGCTCAGCACGTCGATATGAAGGAACTTACGACATCTTGGAAGGACTTCAAGAAGGACAGAGAAGTCGAAAAGGTCTTCCAGGCAGCACTTGCTGAGGTACCTGATCAAGTCGCCTCAAGTACTTAGTCAAGTCGTCCTTAAGTACTTAGTCAAGTCATTCTCAAGTACTTAGTCAAGTCGTCTTAAGTACTTAGTCAAGTCCTATTAAGTTACTTATCAAGTCCTTCAAGTCCTTAGATATAAATGAGTGAACCAGAGTCGAAGGTAGAGCAGCCCGAGCAAAAGATTACCAAGGCTAAATCTCCGGGCAGAGTCGCTGCCGGAAAGAAGCTCGCAGAGATGAATAAGAAGAACAAAGCAAAGAAAGAGGAAAAGGCGGAAGAGAAAGAAGAGGAATCCTTTATTAATCCTGGGTACGTCATCGGCGCGTTGGGAGTCATCATAGCAGCAGGTAGCCTTTACTTACAATGGAAGGCAGCAAAGCCAAAGGTAGAATTAGAACCCGTGCATGTGACGCAGGAGCCCCGAAGCAAAATACCTGTAATGGAATAACCTTCTCGCTTTGTAATATAATGTCAACCGCGTTATTGAAAACTGTTGAAGAAGCAGCTATCATTACTTCCATCGTTGCGGGTATTGGTTGGGTAGGTAAGAAAGTGCTCAAAGAAGACTTTACTGAAGACCCAAGCAAGAGCTTCGCTAACTTTGCTAAGATGACCGCTGCCGTAGGCGGGGCTATCATGGTAAAGGATTACCTACGGAAGGAAAAGTACCTACCTACGACGTAACTCGTGAAAATCCCTGTGATTTTCTAATATATAATGGCTAGCGTGGTCGCAGGTGGAGTTATTGCAGCTTTAGCATTCACTGGAGCTAATTATGGTGGTCAGTATTTGGATAGATTAGTCAGAGGCGACAAAAGCGGAGATTTAGCCGCCGAAAGGAAGAGACACGACTTAGCGCTGGAGAAATATCAGCGAGACGTGGCGGCTTGGAATGAAAAAAGACAAGCTTACAGGGATTGGTTGGACAAGAACTACCAAGACAAAATGCAGGCAGACAAGAACTTCGAAAATACAGACTACGCCTTTAAGCTCTATGCGCAGGCGCACCCCGCGGCATTAACGGGGTTAAGAAAGCCTCAGTTCAAGAATTACTACCAGCCTTCTAAGAAACAAAAAGACAATGAATTGGTCTTTGTAGGAGTCGCAGGACTGGCAGGGGGCGTAGCTTTGGCGTATCTAATATAATGATTGTCTCCTTTGAAAGCGACAAGAATGACTTTACCACTTACTTGAATCCTCCCATCAAAGCCCATAAGGTTAGGCTGGTTAGTTGCTCTTTGTACAATTCTTGGTATAATTTAGTCAATGCCTTGATCACTGAGCATAAAGGCGGCGGCAATTATCAAGGCGTATTGCTGCCCGATGGGCATTACACACCAATCACCCTTGCTAAGGAATTAGCAAAACACGGTTATACTCTCACCACGGGATTGCCGCACGAAATGACCCTCAAACATAATATGCCAAACTATTCAGTAACTTTTGGAAAGTCTGACCCATTGGGGTCATTATTATGTGCCTCAGGCAAGACAATTACCGACGCGGCCATACCCGTGAAATGGAAAGTCGCATCCTCTTACGAAGTCTATTGCGACTTGGTCCATAGTTACAACAATGGAGAAAAGTCTTCTCTTATGTCCAAGGTTCTGCCCAAAGGTAATCCATTTGACCCAGTGGAATACACTCCCATTTCTTTAAGCTATGATTTGTCTAATTTGGTAGAAAGCATAAACATCACCATCAAAGTGGACGGAAAGACGGTGGATTTTAACGGACGTAAGATCAATCTTGTCCTATCCTTCGCTTGAATCAAGCGAAGCGCGATTCTATTCATATAATGCCCCGCGTAGAGGACAAACTTAAAAGGATTTACTATGGGCCTGAAGGCTATTGGAAAGGAGCGTCGGCCATCAAGAAACTCGCGACCGCGGCCAGGGTATCAGAAGAAACGGCTAAGAACTGGCTAAGAAAACAAACCCTCTGGCAGGTTTATCTTCCCGTGCCCAAGTACATTCCCAGGCCCAGCTTTACCGTAAATACCCCCAATGAAGTTCATCAGGCGGATTTGCTTTTCTTACCGCACGATAAGGTGAGAAAAAAGACCTATAGGTACGCTTTGACCGTAGTTGATATCGCAAGCAGATACAAAGACGCTGAACCCATAACAAGCAAGGATTCTGGGGAAGTCGCAGAAGCCCTAGGTAGGATTTATAAGCGCGTTTTGAAATGGCCTAAGCTGCTGCAAATGGATGCGGGGAGGGAGTTCATGGGCGTGGTTACTAAGACCCTGAAAGACCACAGCACTAAGATTAGGAGAGCCGAAGCTGAGTACCACAGGGGTCAGAGCATCGTCGAAAGATTCAACAAGACCTTGGCCGAGCGCCTCTCTTTGGGTACCAGTATTGGAAAGAGCTGGAAGATCCCTCCAAACGCAACAGGGAATGGACTCAGAGGCTCCCCCAGGTGGTCGCGGCTTTGAACAACGAGGCGGCCAGGGCTACGGGAATGAAACCCAAGGATGCCATAAAAAAGAAACACGTGGAACACAAGTCCTACGTCAGAAGTTCAAGGGCGGTCGGACTGAAGGAAAAAAAGCTCCCCCGCGACATAGTGGTCAGATACCTCTATCAGCCGGGGGAACTTGAAGGTGGCAGTAAGAGAGCCACGGATCCTAACTGGTCTTTGGAAACGTATGAGATTTCAAAGTCCGTCACCAAGGAAGGGCAACCCGTGTTGTATTACCTAAATGGCCCAAGTCGTGGATTTGTCATGGAAGAGCTGCTCATAGTCCCCAAAGACTCAAAGTAGTGCTGCTCCACGCGCCCGATTACACTCTAGGCATGTCAGCCTTACGTTGCCTCTGCAATGCCCGCGTTTATTATTTATGCGATCCACGGAGAACTGCTGATCGTCATTTGGGTCAAACCTCCATAGTAGAGGTATGTTACACTTGGCACACCGCGCCCCTTTCTTATAGACGTCGTCCACGCATAGGTCGAACGTCATATCTTTTTCTTCGTCGTGCCGCTTGTAGCGAAGGAGTTTCTTAGCAATGTTCTCTTTGGCTACGTCTTCTGGGGTCTTATCGTAGCGCAATTGCGGACCCCAGGCTCTTTTTAACTGTTTGGCATACTCCACACGGCTTACGGCGGTGTAGATAAGGTTGCTCCAACACAGCCGCTGGTCTATGATCCATAAGGTTTCTTTTATGGTAAGCCCTTGCGCGCTGTGGACTGTCATGCAATAACCTAAGCGCCAGTCTGGATGAGAGGTAATCCTTTCCACCTTTTCTATGGGTACCCAGGCTTTATCGTGCGTTACTGCGTTCTGCAGTTGGATGTCGGTACCAGGTACCCAGACGTCTCTTTTTTGCATGCGGGTGTCGTGGGGTTTGTAGCAAACAGGTACGGGATGTGTAGGAAAGCGCTCTTGGTGTATTTTGAGTAAGTCTTTTTGTATGCGAGACTGTGCTGCGCGTTTGCTGCTCAGCACCAGATCCTTTGGATGCCATGCGTAAAGGAAGTCCTCGTATTTCTTCGCTCGTACGCGTTTGCGCAGTGTTTTGCATTGCTCGGCGTCACTGAGGCCCCTCAATTCCGCTTTCAGGTTTCTTATTTGATCCTTACTGCGGTAGTCGGTGTTAATTTCCTCCGCATGGTCTACGAAATCTTTCAGCCATTCGTGGGGCATCTCTCCGGCTATTGGAGGAGGCTGGCAGGGATCTCCGGCGAATATTACTTGACACTTTCCACGGAGGAATTCTACGAATTCTTTGAGGATTTCTAAAGGAACGGTGCAAATCTCATCCCAAAGTATCACCGGAGGTATGTCGTGGATGGCTTCTGGTACCCACTTTTGGCCATTCCAACGAAAGAAGCTGTGGTACTTTTGAGCGTCGTGGCCCATTTCGCAGAGTTCTCTTTCCAAACGGTGCGTTGGCGTTAGCACCTTTATCTTAGGAAAGAGTTCTAACACACGCGTCGTCTTACCACTGCCGCCGGTACCATAGAGGTAAGAGAAGCGTTGGTAGGAAATGGGGTCGGCAACTGAAGGTAGAGGCTCTTCCGTCGGCGCTACGGTGTCCTGGGTGTGCAAGGCACCGGAGGTGCCCCCGTGATATTCTACACGTGCCCTCCAAGACCTTATCTCCTCATCTTTAATGCGCCATTGACCACTTTCCGCCAACTCATCTTCGGTGTAGAATTCTTTCATCTTCTCTAACACTTCAGGCTTAACGTACAAGGAATCCGTGGCTACGCGCGGAACGTCCTCTTTGTCAAACCGTAGGAGCATCGCAAGTAGGTTAATATGCGCATATGCTAACATACTCGCACGCAGGTGGTAATATTGCGGCCTGTGGTCTTGGTAGTAACAAAGTGCATTCCATTTCTGTTCTTTTTGCTCGGCTTCTATGAAATAGTCCCACTTCTCCACGGACACCATGGTTCCTTGGTCATGGGCACGTTTTATGAGGAAACTCAACTCACCTTCGTCTGTTATTAAGCGCCGTTGCATGTGTTTTTCTCCCTCCTTAGCGCCCTGGGTGAATTTACCTATGACAATTCGGGCCGTAGGGTTATGCTCTGGTAACCATTTGGTAAAGGCGCTGTGACAAAGTATGGCTTCATGCGCTGTGTATTTTAAAAGCTTGCGCTCTTCAAAGAACTTCAATAGGGGTATGGGTATCCATTCTTTCTCTTGTAGATGCTTCCCGTACCACGCGTAAATTATGGGATGTAAGTCTTTAGCCAACTTCCAAGACGTTAATCGTACGAATCCAGTTGCTGGGGCGTCGTAGTGACCGTCTAACGAAACGCGGAAGAATTGGGAGTCTGGATGTCCGTAACGGTCGTAATATTCCTTACAATCCCCTAGACCTTTAAAACTTGCAGGGTAACAGTGTTTCATATCCAGAGACACGTACTCGTCTTCGTCGTACTCCATGTTCCAAAGACCACCGTGACCATGCTCTACACAGGCTTTGGCTATGTCTCCGAACTCTTTTGGGGTAGGTTTCCACCCATTCCTCTTCTTGGCCGCCAAGAAGTCCAAACTACGAGAGCTGAGGACCTCGTCCGAGAAGTCCTCACCAAGGGATTCACATGCACTTTGTATGCGCAGGTGTTCCATTTCCGGTCGGTATAAAGTACCATCTTGGGTCATAAACTGACTTCCCTCCGCGTCCATTAACCATATGGAATTCTCATGAACTAATTCTGTCAATGGAGAATTCTTATAGACCTTCGTTTCCTTCTTTCTTGGAAACCGCAGTTCGCGCCAGGCGTGCCCATTGTGCTGGTAGATGACTATAGGCGCACTGCGGCCCCCATATTTGTGCGTTCCGGAGTAAATAAAGCCGTCGGTGATATCTTTCACATGGATTCGCCTCTCCAGCGCCGTTTCTAACTTCTTGATGTTGTCTATCGACCCTCCGGTCCTATTAGTATCTTTTTCCCATTTCCTGATGGTTTCTCTTCTCTTTAAAGTCAGTTTACCGCCCCGAGAGGAGTCTTCAAAGAACTCTCTTACTAACTTCCCTACGCAGTTACCGGGATGTCGCATCGGTTTCAACTTCTTAACGTCTGGCGTCTTTATCTCGTACGCACCGTAAATGACTACGGTAACCGGGTAAGCAACCTCGTAGAACAGCATGCCTATTCCTACCAATGCTCCCGGACGTGTGTTTTCGTTTAAGACAAACAGGTCCTTCTTACCAGACGCCCTGATAGGATTGCGCCCCTTTTCTATCATCCACTCGCCGTCTAAATACTTTATGAACGTTAGCTCCAACCGGTAGTTACCTTCGGGTATTAAGTTAATTATTCTTTCAGCCCTTTCTTCTGTCATCGTCTCGTCCGTATCTCCCTCCATAAATGTTGTGAAGGCAAAGTCAGCATCCAGGCGATCCAACACCTGAGTTCGCAGTCGGCGCACAGTTTTATTTCGAATGCTTGTGATGGTGTCCATCTATATGTAAAGGATATTTTAACCTCCGTTTGCGGTTCGACAACTAGCAGCAGTAAGGACTTATCGCGCGGCTTATTCCCGCTGCCGGCGCCTTCCTTAAACCGCCTGTAAAACCCGTAAATCTTTGACATTGACCGCGAGTCCCCCTTACTGCTGCTGATGACGCATTTCTAAATAACCACATCTATTATGCCGCAAAAAGCGTGCTTGCTGCTTTGTTGAATCAAAACCCGTGCATACAATGGCCACCCGATGCTAACGTAATCAAAAAAGAAAAGATATTGGTACCTAAAGCAGCAGTAAGGGCGACCCGCGGAGGGGGTACCGGGGGAGACGGGTATTACCCCCGCCAAACACTATGCGTCCGCCGTGGGGATTACCCGTAAGGTCCCTATGTGTCTGTTCGCATTACTGAGTTAAAATATTTGTTCTATATACGATGCACGAATGTAAAGAGTTTGTTTATGACTTCTGTATAAAGTGCTTGAAACCCAAGTTTGTACCCACTAAGCCAAATAAGTATATTTGTTGTGGTAAGAAAATGCAAATAGAAGATGACACGTCAGCACAGTGTTACGAGTGTGGTAAGAACATTCGCAATGCCGTACCAAATGCTACCAGAGAGCAATATTACGCCAATGGAGGCCGTAAGAAAACACCTTATAAGAGAATAAAATACTTTAGATACTGGATGGACCACATACGAGGACTTCGTCCAGCATATCTAGGAGATGAAACGATGGAAATGATTGCGCTTGACTTAAAAGAACCAACCCCGCAAAGTTTAAGGAAAACGCTGAAAAGACTAAAGCTAGGGAATTATTACAAGGCTATTCCCTACCTTTTGTCTGAAATTACCGGCAACTCTATTCCCGAGGTTTCTGATATGACAAAAGCCGAGTGGATGTTTTGTCGGCTGGATAAGGATATTCCTTATTATCCTAACGTAATTTACGAAATATTTTACAAAATTGACCCCAACCACCCCCTGTTAGGATGGATTCCCAGGCGATGACGTAATCCTACTTCATTTTACACAGGTTTTTTCACATCTGTGTAAACAATGCAGGCTGCGTAATGTTTTGTGAAAGCGCCAGAGGCTGTGTAACTAATCTGCATATTTTCTAGACTGTCGATCGATATGTAAATAAAATCCTGTCACGCTCTTTTCAAAGCAGATGTTTACTGAGCGAGCTTTCTTTGAAGCTCCTCTTTTGCTTCTTGGTAGATCTTTTTGCGAGATTCCTCGGAAAGATCTTTTACGACTGTTTTTTTATTCCTGATGTCCGTCTTTAGTTTCTCGTATTTGTCTTCTTCAGCTAAGATAAGCGAGAATTCTACGTTTCTATCTTTCTGTCGCGCAATGCCTTTGAGACAAGGTCGGTAATAGTATTTACTTTAGCCCTAGACAGAGCTATTGTCGTGTCGTGTTTTGATATTTTCGTGGATAGCTTTTTCATAATGCCCGTAGCAACAGCAGAAATAATACCACAGGCTGCCCCAACGCCGGCCAAAGGAACCCCAACAATGACACCGGGCCCGGTAAGCGAAGTAGCAACACCTGAGCCCGTTAACACAACAGATACGGATCCTGAAGTTATCGCAATCTTATGTAGCGTACTCCGGGCTCTAACGTATTTCTTCCTAACTTTTTCATAGTGTTTTGCCTGCCCTTCCAAGTAAGCCAGTATTAAATTTGCCTTATTGAGCCTGAAGTTTTCAGCGTTCATTTCGTTAGGTGTAGTATAGGGAATATCTGGGTACATTTTAGGTGCTGATGGTATAACATCCATTATATATACTAAAGTACGACGCTTTTGGAAATGATATTGAGGAGCAGGCCACATCACGATAATCGGGACTACTGGAATTGGGGGGCCTTTAGGAAGATGTTTCCACATGCAGACCCTAGTAAGTTCGAAAGAAGACCCGATGGGATCTACTTTAACTGCTCCAGAATGTACAGCAACGAGGATTTGAAACCTACGCCTCAGCTGAAGCATCCACAACCTAAACCCGTGCATGTCGAACCCGGCTGGTCAAAGGAATTATTGTTTGGTGCCAGTACTGAATATGCGCGTCTCTAACAACCATTCCTTTCCGCTAAAGGTGCGAGATATCTTCAAAAACGTGCCCATTATTCATACCACCGCTAAGGAATCTCACGAATGGTTAAGTGGTCCTAACATGCGATACTGGCCGCAGCAACTAAACTTTGCGGTTTGGCGCGCCACTAGCGGCTGCGGTGTAAGTGCGAACCTGATGAAGAATTCAATATTCATGTTTCATTTTCACTTCACGGTTAGAAGAATACTGCATGAGATGGGAGTTACCGCATTGCCAGGAGATGCTGCGTTTTATCCTAGAGATAAAAAATACGACGTTCCAGCCTATGACAGACTTTGTAAAGAGTTTGGAGTCATGGGAAAGGACTTTAGATGTACTGCGGGCGCCAACAATGGCTTAGGACACATTTGGCGTATTGGGGTATTGGTGGACAAGAGCTAAGCGATAAGGAAGTTCATGCATTGCGGCTACGATGGAACACGGGTTATCATAAAGAAACTCACGACAGCACCACCTTCTTTGAACCAAATGCTAAGACCACTAAGGCAGTTAGAGACGGACCATTGTTTAAAGACGAGGGTGGTAAGTATGCAGGGGCCAATCCACTGATTATTAAGATTACTAATGATGAGCAAACGAAGCAATATCTTAATTTCATACCGAAAGAAGGTAAAGGATTGACCAGAGCCGGCCTTGCCCGTTTGAACCGCAGCATAGAAGCTTACGTGTATTCTATCCTTGGAGCTCAGGTAAACACCCGATCTAGCATAATTGGAAATACCGGCGCCGCAGAACAGACGCGAGCTGAGGCCTTGATCTTATTCGAAAGTTCAATCTTGGAGGGCGACATTAGCAAGGGCGTACAGCGTTACCAACTAGCTATACAAAATTCTAAGGTAGGGTTGGACTATGCGGTAGCCCCGGGTTGTTGGTTAATGCCTAGTAATTTATCTATAAATACTGGCTCTGTAGTAGGATACAACAACAAACTTCAGCGAGCAGCCGAAGACATGAATTTAAGGTGAATGACGTGAACTCTGACATGACCAAGGGCATTCCTCACTTCGTAGAGAAGCCAAAGAAGGTACACGCAGAAAGACCAATTCCCAAGCCCACAGCCCAAAAGAAGGTCCGCGTTATGCCTACGATACCCGAGGAATATGACCATAACTTACTAAAAGCCGGCTTGGCTACCGCAAGCATTGGTCTGAGCTATTATATATGGCGATGAACAACCCCTACGTAGCTGGAGTAGATTGTGTCTATACGACTTACACAGGTGAGAAAAAATACAACCAGGCATCTTGGGTGGACGTCACTGGGATGTCCGTAGACTTGAACTACTCAGGAAAGAAGCTAATAATATGCAGCATTTGCATTGGCACGAGTAGTCACGCCAACGTGGGCTTTAGGTTTTTGGATGAAAATGGCATACTGCAGCCTATGCGCGCGAAGACGAACAACAGGGAGCCTGCGCATTTCTCCGTAGAGCCGAACCCCGGTAGCTCTGAAAATAACTCCGTTTGGACTTTACACATGGTCCCCGATTGTTATGGGAAGGTAAAGCTGCAAATACGCGTAGACGACACGGGAAAGGTCACGGTAAATAGCATAGAGGATCAAAGAGACTATGCGTATAATCATAAGACCATTAGCACTCTTACGGTGGTGAGCCTCTAGAAGGTAACTTTGTTGCCTGGGATATATGAATCCACATGTAAAGGAAGATTGGTTCCTTTATTACTTAGAGGAGAAGGTTTACGTAAATGATGAATGGTATGACACCGAATTGTGGGTGAGGGTTGGAGGCCTGGGATTAATCATGTGTACTATTAGTATTTCGGCGGGGTGGAATTGTAATGTCGGGTTTACGATCGTTGATGAGAACAACCGACCATTACAGCCTTACAGAAAAAAAGATAACAATAGGAACTCAGTTCACTTTTCATTTGAGCCCTATCCAGCAAGTGGAGAAGATTTAACGCCGGTGACTTTTCATATGATAGCTTATTGTCAACATGCGAAGTTACAGATTCGCCCCAGTGATAAGATGACGTCGGGCGCCAATGCCGGGAAGCTGGGTCGCGTTCGGATAAATGCCGCCCCGACTGGTGCCCCTTCGACGAATGCCACTTGGAATCACAAGCCCATTAGCACCATGACTGCTATACCACTAGTACCGCATTATCAAGGCGGTGCGAATACTATCTTTACTTATCCCCAGTCGAGGATGCCTCGGGCGCCCGACGACAATAAGCAACCAGTAATACATAAGGATAAGATCAACCCTTTATCTTCTTCAGGAGGACCACCCCAATATCTACTACCAGGATCCAAATGTTATTCCCCACGAACTTTAACAGTTCTCCGCCAGCCCCAAGTGCCAAGGAAACGACACTACCAAGCAGCCCAGGTAGCCCGGCTGCCATCTTTTTTCCCAAATCCGTTAGTCCCTTACCCAACTTGCTTACGCCTGCGCCCGTAGCCTTAAGCGCGCTAAGGATGACTCCTACTACGCTTGAAATGGCAACCGCAAATGCCAGAGGAATACCATACTTTACCAGGGCCCTTTTTACCTTTTCCTTGGTGGTAAGTCCCCGTTCCCGCTCTGCGGCGGCAAGTTCCGTCTTTGCCTCTTCGAGTTTTTCCAGCGTAGTTTCCAATTCCCTTTCTGCAGCTGCCCGCTCGTCTTCTGGGCGTGTTTGGTCGGCTATTATTTTCCGCTGCGCGTCGACGTGATGTTCTAAGTCTTCGACGGCACCACTTAATTGCCGAATTTGCTCGTCTTTGAGGGCAATTTGATTTCGCAGTTGTATGCCTTCCTGTTCCGCTTCCGCAAAGGCATTGGTGGAATTTGCAAGTCTTTCATCCAACCCCGTTGCGAGTTCCACGGCATCCTTAAAGGACTGCATTGTTTCAGCCTGTTTTGCTTTGACGTCGTTAAGCTCTTTTTCGACTGCCTCATATCTTTCATTTATTGTGTCCCTTTCCTTCTTTAAGGTTTGTAGTTCGTTAATTAGTCGCTGCCTTTCCCCGCTGGTGTCGTTCTGTAGTCCTTTGATTCTGTCCACGAGCCTTTGTATTTCCGCGTCTTTTTCCCTTCGAATGGAGGTTATGGCCGCGAGCTTTTCCTGTTCCAGGGTAGAGACTTCCTCGTTCTGCCTTTCTATTAGCGCAGATAGGTCTTCGATCGTCCCTCTTGCCTGCTGAAGTTGCTCGACCTTTTGGTCTTCTGTCTTTCCACCTGCGTAGGGCGGCAGTCGCGCAAAGTCGGCGTACATCTTTTGTTTACCAATGTTTATTTGTTCTTTGGACATTTGCTCCTGTATTGCTAAATTGGGTTGCCCAATGGCTTGCATTAAGGTCCTAGGAATCTTAGGGTCGGTAAGGAACCTCCCCCTTTCATCTCTAATTACGTAGGCTTTAGAGCCGCTCCTTGGAAGTCTACCCATAATTATTTCTTTACCCCATTCACTGTCGTCGTCAAACATCAGCTGTGCCTTCTTAGGATCCCAATCGGGCAATAGTTCCACCAGCCTATCAAAGTCGTCCGGTTGTTCTTTTTCCATGGATTCGTCAATCTGTTCCTGGACTTTACGAAGCCATTGGGCATCTGGAGCTTCAGGAACTGGCCCCAAGTCTTCCATTCGCAGATACTCCGGGACGGGGCTGTGTGGGTTCCTGGATTTGAACTTGGCCCTTAAGGAACGCATAGCATCGCGGGCCCTGCCGCCATACTTGCTTTTCAATTTCTCAAAGAGACTTTGCCCGTCTACGTTGTCGTTGGGAAGCAAGGACTCGTATTCTTCGTCGTTAATGTCGACGTGGTGGGGTCAAAATCCGTTCCTTCTACTTCCATTATATATGATAAGCTCAAAGTTAAACCCCAACGTATTACCTAAGCAGGTTGGTGGGCTAAAGGCAGAACGCACCTTTCACCGAGTCACATTCACGCCCAGCAGCGCAAAACAAGGAGAAACCTTGTACGTAGGCGTGCCCCGCCTAACGGATAACCTAGTATTGGTTCCCGGCACCTTGGCTCTTAGGTTTGACCTAGCGGTGCAGTCTGACCCCACAGACGAAAGGATTATCGTCAACAACGTGGGCCGCAACCTTGTCTCTAAGATGAGGGTCAAGTTTGCCAGGGAATCCTTGCTGGACTTAAACAGGTACGATCTGTACACCACGTACAAAGATTTGTGGTTGACGGCCTTCGACCGCGCGCAAAGGATAGAACAAGGAATTGGTAGTGTTATCCTACGTAAGGTTCGCACGCCTACGAAAACGCAACCTACGGACTCCAGCGGGGAAACGGCCTTGGCCAAGGCAAAGGAACTAAAGACGGTCTATGGGACTAAGTATGTCATACCACTGGACTTCGAAGTAATTACGAGTCATGGTGTGTACTACCCCCGACAATGAAGTGAACTACAGTTTGAAGTAACTTTAGCAGATGCTAATAACATCATTGACGGGCTAAGCTCTGCGCCTAGCACAACAACCCCATACTCCATCACCAACCTAGAGCTGCAATACGAAAAAATATACAGCGAAGAGCTGGCTCGTAGCGCCGGCAACACCAAACTGCAATGCATAGTGCAAGGCGATGAACTGTACTTCAAGGGAAAGGAAGTTGCCGCGGCATTAGAATATTCCAATGCTAGGAATGCTTTGATCACGCACGTTTCGGATAAGTACAAGAAAAGACTGTCTGAGTTAAAAGGGGTCGTGAATCGCGACACCCTTACTATGCAGCCACATTCCGTGTTTATCTCCGAGCCTGGGTTGTATGAACTGATATTTAGTTCCAAACTACCCAAGGCCGTGGAGTTCCGCGATTGGGTCTTTGAGGAAGTCCTACCCGCGCTGCGTAAGACTGGCAAGTATGCAATAGAACGACGTTTTGACAGCCCAAACAAGCTGGTATTCAAGATAGAGAATGAATTCGACCTGCATAAAAAGGCGGTGGACTACATCCGCAGGTTTTACCCCCAATTGCTCGTGACCCCTGGTCTAGGCGAACTGCAGGATAGCGACGGTAAACGCATAAAGTGCTGGCAGAAAGGATATCAACGCGGCCAGCCCGACTTGTTAATCTTCAATGCACACGTGCGATACCGTGGTTTCTGCGCCGAGCTGAAGACTCCAAAAGGCAACGGGGTATTATCTGAGGATCAACGTCGCCTGTTGCACGAATATGAGAGGAATGGTTATAAAGTAATGATCAGCAACGAATACGACGACATCTGCAGAGCCATCACGGAGTATGCACGAAGAATTCGCCTACCTTGTAGGTGGTGCTGCAAGCGTTTTAAAAGCACGCAGACTCTAAGGACGTATTTAAAGATATTTCATAGAATATATGAACAAGGACAAATTCAATGAGTTAAAGTTCATACAAACGCACTGGAGGGGGCTGACGGTGGAGGAAATCTACGAGATAAAGAATTACGTGGTCTTCGAAGACATTGACCGTCTGCGTTTGGTCTTAAAGAATAAAAAAAGGATATACACCCTTTGGGCACCTGATAGGATAAGGTACGCCATCGAAGGCCAGGATGTTACCCATGTCATGAGTCATGGTAAGAAGGTTGGCAGGTGGGTATTTGACGTAGTTAAGTATGAGCCAGAGAGTCCTCTGCATGGTTAGAGGCGTCTAGTAGAGTCCTGTGCGCCTTTGGGTCGGCTGCGCACCAATACCCCACAAAGGATTCCTTAAGGAATGCACTGCCACAATGGAGGCAGGTGTATTTTTTTCTCGTCTTAGGCTTGGGAATTATGCAATCTGCAGGGGGTTCGCATGTAATACAGTCCATATATTGAAAGGGTAATTAATACTGCTGTGTAGGCTATCATATGTCTAAGGATGACATACTAGGCTTATTAAGAGAGGCTGTCCGTAAATATCGACTATTGTCGGAAAAAATTTAAAAAATGAAAATTTTCTTTTCCTTACCAGAAGATTACATTAGTTGAACTGATTCTCAGAAAAAAATTAAAAACTTGAAAAAAACAATTTTCTCGCCGAAAAAGGACATTTTCAGTTTTCTCGCTTTCAGGCGGGTTTTCAAGGGTGAAAAGTACGCCTCGTTATGAACTCTCTAAAAAGTTTCATTTCAATGCAAACTAAAAACCAATACAATATTTTGATAGAACACATAATAGTTGACATTCACATTATAAAATTATTACGATTAATATAAGATTGATTATTTAGTGAATTTTTGAATCTTTGACATTTTTTCAGTACAAAAAATACATCAAAATCAGGGCATCTTTTTAGCCATTTCTACATCGCCTATAGATTCAAAACTATATCTTGGTGAAAGAGCAATGTTTCGTCTACACGAAAATGCAATAATATTTTTGGGCTACTCATTTTTTTAAACACGAGAGCTCATAACGCAAGCTGCTCTGAGGTCAAATTTAGTGAAAAACGTCTGGTACTTTGGTCACGCAACTGAAACACATACCTTAACCAGAATTTATGGAAATCTCGATGACTGCGCGTACGATGCTATGTTGTTGTCGCCATTATCGGCTCTGCATTATTAAAGTACAAAGTTGACCAAAGTTTGCTTTTAATTTCCACGGCCGGTGAGTCTTCCTCGGTTCTATTATACATCCTGAACCCATCTTTAGAAATATTGGCACGATATTTGAAATATGATTAAGGGAATATTTTAAGTGAGTAATAGAGATGCGAAACAAGCTAATCATTTAAACGAGAGCGTGACGCCGTTACACACAGGAAGCCCGTCAAATACTTTCTAACAGAGTCGGAAGACATACACACAGGAAAGGCACCGTTTTGCCGTAAATCTTTCAAAAGAGAGCAGCGTCGCAATACGAGAGATCAATGATTACATGTTCTTTTCTTTTCTTGTTTCTGTTAACAATACCCAAATTAAGCGTTTAGTAGCTGTAAAACTCTCAGGAGCTGCTTCTTGTGCACGTACACGATTGAACAAGTTCATTTATGAATGCCAGATAAGGTGCCTTGCGTTTCTTGTGAGAAGAGTCCTCATCCATGTTGAAGAAAACGCAAATGTTGTGCAACATGACAACAGTGAGCTTTTTAAGGTTTTTAGCTGCATAAAGCTCGCAAACGTTGTATGTATCATAAATAATGGGATGACTTAGCTGGCATTCTCTCAGGATGTTATCACGGATAGAGCTGTAACAACTTTGATCTTCAGCGGCCTCTATGTCGTGTGCTTGGCCTGCACCTGCATGCTTCAACTTTGCAGAGGTCCTTGAAAAATAGGACTGTATTTGTTGGGCCGACAAAAATTCTTTAACCGTGAAGCGACGTTCCCCTGTTTCGCTTTTTGCTCGCCTCATGTCGCGAGACACTTGTTCGGGGTCCGCTTTGTTGCCAGTATCCTGACCTATCTGGTATTTGGCACTGAGGTACTTTTTTTTGGTTTTCATTAAATCTTTCGCCCTGCTTTGAAATCTTTAAAGCCCATCCCATTTGCAGAACCTCTAATGTAGACTGAGCAGTTGAAGATGCACCGCTGGTACCCAGGACGACTGGTTGGCTGCACGATCCTTCTTGTGATAGTTTCTCCCGATACAATATTTTAGCCTTGTCCAGGAGAGTTTCCTTATATATATAATGAAAAGTAACACTGTTAGTTTAAAGCTCATTTAAAAGTCCGTTTTTATTAAGGGAATATTTGTTAAGTCCAGACCTGGCAATATAAACATCTCTCTATAAACTAAATACCGGGTTATTATTTCGGTAATGTAAGATTACATTTTTTCTGTGCAAGATTACCTTTTCCGCTTTAATAATGCAGGTTCCATAGAACATGTGGTTCTCAAGACTGCTGTGCCTTTGAAAAGCTTTAACACATCCTTCCTTTGGACATGAATACAATGCGTCAGCCGGCAATTGAACGTCACCTTCAGGTGTGCAGTCCTCTGTTACTGCATCTTCTACTTTTAGATCTGACTTGGAGTTATCTTTATCCAAGGAGCTGACCAAAAAGATATATAAATATATAAACCTATGATATATATATATATACATATATGAGTAATATGTATATTACATGTTTTATAAATATTATTATACCTAATTGGTTTGGTAGCGGCGTCTACGAAATCACCCTCTGAGAACTCTATCTCCTCTACAGTGCACTTGAAAGGACTTCCTTTGCCTAATAACATGTACGAATCATTTAAAAAACTATTCTCATAAAAAAATAATACACAATAGTAAATTCAATAATAATAAGTAATAATAACAAATAGCGATGAAATGATGAGTGATCATCATCATGACTGATGATGAAAAATCAAGATGATGCATGATGACGATGATGGCGAAAATGATGCATAATGACAATGGTGATGATGATCCATGAAATTAACTTCATCCAGTTGCACCTTTTATGATCATCTTATTTCAACATGCGCAGTTTGAGGGTGGAGCACATGGGAAACGTATTTGCCGGTGAAATGAATGATAACGATTCGTACAAAATAATTCAGACAAGTAATACCTTATAATCGCCTTTGAGGTATTGTTTTCCTTTTCTCAATGACAGATCAAGTTGTTTCAAAACGGGTTTTTCGAGGCACCCATAATCACAAAGCTTCTGGGAGATAGACAGCAAATCATCAAATGCTTTAGACCCTTCGGCAGCTATGTAATCTAGACCCTGTAAAGATTTGCGAACTGAGGCACTGCATGATGACAAAATTCGTCTCATGGTTGAAGCGCTGAATGGGATAAAGCTAACTTCTTTACAATACTGAGTGTACTGGTCGATAATACGCTGTGGCACCATAGTCCTGATGACGTTAGGTGTTTGGGGAATCTGCCCATTTGAGAGTTGTAGATACCGCTGGCCAAAAGGCAGATCTTGAACGACGTGAGAGCTTGTTATGAAAGATAAGAAGTGATCCAGTTGAGAGGGGTTGATGCGCAATTTTGGACTTTGAGTTTCAGGCAATAATGCACCACGCCCATGTTGTAATTGGTGATGACGGGCAGCCTTTACTCTGAAATCAGTAATCCCTGGAATGTACGCTTGAATAGTGGAGTAAGGAACTAGGTCTGCCATAAAAGATAATACTTGTCGTCGGGTGTCCCAACTATCTGCGTTATCGTAAGCTTCAGCCAATGCTGTTAAGTAGGTCTTTTCAATAATATCATGAGCACCTAACGCTTTCTCTACAGAATGTGAGCGTTTCAGATCTTCCCATAAACACCGTGGATCATTTGGTTGAATAACTTCTAAAACTGCTACAACTGCATCTTTGGTCTGGCTGATATATTTATTCTGAGAGTGGGAAGATAAATGATTCCATGCTTTACTTGTCTTTGATATGTTGGCTCTTCCACTAGCATCAAGAAACGCATTTAACTTTGCGCGACGGATAAGTAGACTTGAATCTTTCTTCGAGGTAGTTAAGCTAAGTTGTTCACTGGAACTACTACTGCTGTTGTTTTCTGGGATGAACTGACTTGAATCTTCTGGCGCGATGTACAGGTTTTCCATTTCAGAGCATATGCCACTTAGGTCGGTTAGAGAGTCATTCTTTAAACAAAATATTCACACAAAAAATTAATAGTTTGGAAGCAACACTATGAAAGAATTTCTTATATTGATTACTTTTTCTGTATCAGATGATGGCCATGATGCATTGTTCATGGATTGATTTTGCTCTTTTTGACTAATGTTTAGCTCTGCGCCCCCTAAAGACAGACGACACCGCTTGCATATAGCTGTGGGGATAATAAAGAGAGCATTCTAATCGTGTAAATCATGAAATAATAACAAATTATCATTATTATGAATATTATGTGTGAGTAATTGCCCTATTTCACGTCACTGCTTGTTTATGTGGGGGATAGAATTGCCAAATGCAACAAGAAATTCGACAAAATTTGCTCCTAGCGAAACAGTTTAATCTAAAATGGCCTGGTATTCAGAAATGTGTGTTAATATGTATCTGAGCGTTTTCTGGGTATTCTACTTCTCTTCGTGAATTGATACGGATTTTAGAACAATTATCGGTTAATTTGCGTTGATTTGACCCCGTCCGACGACCATGATCCTTTGCGTTTAAACAATAGATTGTTTCAATGTGACGTCATAGTGAAATAGGGCAATTGAACCAGGAGAATCAACAATTAAATAATTACGATAATCATGCATGATGATGATGATAATCATGGGTGATGGTGATGATGATGATAAACATGGATGATGGTGATGATGATGATAAACATGGATGATGGTGATGATGATGATAATCATGGGTGATGGTGATGATCGTTTCTCAAACTTTACGTTCCCTTATATTCAAATGTAAAATTTTATCTCTTGGATAAGACCTAGGTGTCAATGTCAATAGTGTGGTAAAATATGATATTAGATTTAATAGTATGCAACTTTGATTTGAGATGGCGACCGATACTTACAAACTGAGAGTGCATTTGAATGTATAATTAGTCTATGCTGTAGGAACAAATTAGAAAGGAACGTAATGTTCCGTATGTCGTTAACTTGATAGTCGGATTAAATGCTATGAAAATTTCAAAAAAAAAAAATTTGAATTCATAGCCATACAGTCGTTTCTGATCTTAAAGTTTATTCTATATAGGAGGATATGATGGATATTAAGGAACTGAATCCGTTAATTCCATATATTCCAATCGCAGAAAAATGCTATTAATAATATTATGTTATATAATATTGATATATAATATATATATATATGATATATATATAAAGTTTATTCTATATAGGAGGATATGATGGATATTATGGAACTGAATCCGTTAATTCCATGTATTCCTTTCATAGAAAAATACTTTTGATATTATTATGATATATAATATATATAACATATATTATATCATTATTAAGGAAAGATAGACTAAAATCTTAAAGTTTATTTTATATAGGAGGATATGATGGATATTATGGAACTGAATCCGTTAATTCCATGTATTCCAGTCATATAAAAATACTTTTCATATTATTATGTTATATAATATTTATATATTATATATATATAAAGTTTATTTTATATAGGAGGATATGATGGATATGATGGAACTGAATCTGTTAATTCCATATATTCCAATCCCAGAAAAATACTTTTAATATTATTATGTTACATAATATATATAACATATATTATATCATTATTAAGGAAGGATAGACTAAAATCTTAAAGTTTATTCTATATAGGAGGATATGATGGATAGTATGGAACTGAATCCGTTAATTCCATGCATTCCAGTCATATAAAAATACTTTTCATATTAATATGTTATATAATATTTATATATATAATATATATAATATATAAAATATATAACATATATAAAAATATATATATTATATATATATAAAGTTTATTTTATATAGGAGGATATGATGGATATGATGGAACTGAATCCATTAATTCCACATATTCCAATCGCAGAAAAATACTTTTAATATTATTATGTTATATAATATTTATATATATAATATATATACATAATATATATATATGAAATATATATAAAGTTTATTTTATATAGGAGGATATGATGGATATTATGGAACTGAATCCGTTAATTCCATGTATTCCAGTCATATAAAAATACTTTTCATATTATTATGTTATATAATATTTATATATATAATATATAATATATATGATATATAAAATATATGTAATATATATATATTATATATATATAAAGTTTATTTTATATAGGAGGATATGATGGATATTATGGAACTCAATCCGTTAATTCCATGTATTCCATTCATAGAAAAATACTTTTCATATTATTATGTTATATAATATTTATATATATAATATATATAATATATAAAATATATGTAATATATAAAATATATGTAATATATATATATTATATATAGAAGATAATATAGGTAAGTTGTAGTGCTTGGGAACGAGGTTATTCCGGGCGAAAGCCCTTGGAATTAAATTCGGAAAAATTAATTTCCGACCTCGCTGGGATTCGAACCCACGACCTTCGGAATTGTACTACCGATGCTCTACCAGCTGAGCTAGAGGTCAGACTGAGAGCAGGCCGGGGTGAAATAGATGTTAGGTCGCGGTAATTATGATGCAAAGATGAGAGTATGTGGACCGCGTGGCACTAATGAAATAGTAGAAGATAATATAGGTAAGTTGTAGTGCTTGGGAACGAGGTTATTCCGGGCGAAAGCCCTTGGAATTAAATTCGGAAAAATTAATTTCCGACCTCGACCTGGGTTCGTATCCCAGCGAGGTCGGAAATTAATTTTTCCGAATTTAATTCCAAGGGCTTTCGCCCGGAATAACCTCGTTCCCAAGCACTACAACTTACCTATATTATCTTCTACTATTTCATTAGTGCCACGCGGTCCACATACTCTCATCTTTGCATCATAATTACCGCGACCTAACATCTATTTCACCCCGGCCTGCTCTCAGTCTGACCTCTAGCTCAGCTGGTAGAGCATCGGTAGTACAATTCCGAAGGTCGTGGGTTCGAATCCCAGCGAGGTCGGAAATTAATTTTTCCGAATTTAATTCCAAGGGCTTTCGCCCGGAATAACCTCGTTCCCAAGCACTACAACTTACCTATATTATCTTCTACTATTTCATTAGTGCCACGCGGTCCACATACTCTCATCTTTATATTATATATATATATAAAGTTTATTTTATATAGGAGGATATGATGGATATGATGGAACTGAATCCGTTAATTCCATGTATTCCATTCATAGAAAAATACTTTTCATATTATTATGATATATAATATATATAACATATATTATATCATTATTAAGGAAAGATAGACTAAAATCTTAAAGTTTATTTTATATAGGAGGATATGATGGATATTATGGAACTGAATCCGTTAATTCCATGTATTCCAGTCATATAAAAATACTTTTCATATTATTATGTTATATAATATTTATATATATAATATATATAACATATATAAAAATATATATATATTATATATATATATTTATATATATATATATAGGAGGATATGATGGATATTATGGAACTGAATCCGTTAATTCCATGTATTCCAGTCATATAAAAATACTTTTCATATTATTATGTTATATAATATTTATATATATAATATATATAATATATATAATATATATAATACATAAAATATATGTAATATATATATATTATATATATATATATAAAGTTTATTTTATATAGGAGGATATGATGGATATTATGGAACTGAATCCGTTAATTCCATGTATTCCTATGGGGCGCCGTTTGTGTCAATAATACTTACGTGTTTTATATATACTAATGTCGTATCATATAAAACTTTCAACACCAAATATAATATATCATGTGTTTTATAAAACTTCCGAACTGAAACATATAACTTCTTCAGCAAAATATATAACTTCCTATCCTTTATAAAACTTCGCTACTCATGTAAAACTTCCAAAGGAAAATATAAAACTTCACGTTTTTTATAAAACTTCTTGTTGACGACAACTCTATTGGCCAGCGGTTGTTGCTGGGGCGCCACGTGAACGCGTAATTCGATACTAGCACTCCCTTATAATTCTGGTTGTAAGTAGTCATGGCGGATGAAAAACAAGAATCGATACTTAAACGATTGGCAGAGCTTATCAACAAGAGCTCAAAACAAGACAGTGAAAGTCAATCGAGTAGTCAAGAAGTGCCTGAAAATAATTTGCAGCGGCTGTTTCCTAGCATAAGAAGGTCTACACCATTGCCATCATCGTTCCAGGAGTCAAGAGTGAAAACAAGTACGGCGTTTAATCCACGTGCTAAAAAAAAACCTTACAGCCGACCAAGTAAGCCATCAAAGCCAGTAATAAGAGATGTTATATTATTGCCTGATCCACGAATGAACAATGTTCCTCGAGGACCGTTAAGGGAAGAACTGTATTTGAGAGAGCTAGTTGCGAGCGCCGTGGAAATTCCGTCAGAAATGAATGAGAACGAAATCCGCTCATTGCTTGAAGGTTTGTTTGCAGACAAACTCCAGTCAGTAAACGGACACAAGTTCCAGTTCGTGAGGGTTGTGGGAAATAAGATAGTCCAACCCAAAATCAATCGTCAGTGGGATGCCAAGATGCTGAAGCATATTGCTGGACAGGGCCCGATCTACATTCGAAGCTGGGAGAGCATTGAACAAGATTTTGGTTGGGTGCCTGAAGAAAATGAAGAAGATACTGAGAATGAATGTACCGAAGTAACCGATGATGAAGAATTATTAAAGCCAACTTTTGGAAGCAAGCCAAGTAAGTCAAAATCTGCCTCTGCTATAATTTCTGTTGCTTCAGAGCAAGCCCATCGCTTTTCTGCATCTACTAGTCAGATACCGGCACCTACCCTTACCTCTTCTGCATCTACCAGTCAGATACTGGCACCTACCCATCGCTCTTCTGCATCTACCAGTCAGATACCGGCACCTGCCCTTACCTCTTCTGCTTCTACCAGTCAGATATCGGCATCTACCCTTACCTCTTCTGCTTCTACCAGTCAGATACCGACCATTGATGTGGATGCATACCCTACACCTGCAATTGCCCATACTTCAGCAGCCGGTCATGAAACTGGTTCACCAACCACCTCCTCTGTCATGTGCCCCACTTGCCACACTTCATTTCCTTTAAGCTTAATAGAAGAGCATGCCGATATCTGCTGTGAGAGAGTTGCCAGGGCTTCAGAGCTGGCTTATAGTAACCTGATGTTGACTATGGAAGTGGAAGATAATCAAGATAATCCAGCACAAGATGTTGACCACATGGCTCAAGAACGTGAAGAAGAGAAGTCTGAGCTCAAATACATAATAGAAAAAATTAAAGGGCGAGTTTCTGCGAAGTCATCACACATTGATGTACAAAGAAAATTCATATTTGATGACTATTTAGAGGGAAGAAAGAGGCCATGGATCAAAGCAGAAAACCGCTTGTCTGTAGTTTTCATTGGTGAAGCTGCTGTCGATGATGGGGGACCAAGAAGAGAATTTTTCACAGGTACAGAATAGTTTGCAATACTTAGAGTAAAAAAATATAAAATTTTCTAATGTAATAATCTTTTCTTTTTAGAAATTTTTGAACATGTGAAAAGACGTCTCTTTATCCAAGATGACAAAGATGGATTTGTTCCATTGGAAAGTACTGTGGCCTTAACAGAAGGCAGCTTTAAAGTTGCAGGAGAGCTGATGGCCATGTCCCTCGCTCAAGGTGGGCCTGCACCAAATTTTCTTGCCTCTTGGGTGTATGACTACTTGTCCTCAGGCCTTGATGGTGTGCCAGCCCAAATTGAGAATATCAAAGATAGCAAATTCAAAAGGGTTGCAGAAAAGGTAATTATAACTGATTAATTAATAAAGGGTGGTACAACTGAATCTAAAATTTCTGAGAAATACAGTAAAAACCTGCAAAAAAGAACCACTATTTTTCTTGTATTGCAATATTGATTTAGTAAATTTGGACTTGTCTTTACCTATTTCCAAGGTAATCTCAAAAGTAGCTCTTTCAAGATGTGTGGTGAGAAAAATATATAAATTTGGAAAACTGGCTAAGATTGAGACTTGCACAAAAGAAACAAAGTGAGGAGATTAATAAAATTGGTTATTATAGAATTTAAAATGATCTGTTGATTCATCAATGTTTTGATGGAAATGCGTCTCCCACACTTCAGTTGGAATGAGAGATTCTTGTTCAAGAACAAAAAAGTGAAAAAGATATTTTCATTGCTTTATCTAGATAATGGCAGTTGAAACAGAAAAAGATCTGCAGGAGGTATTGACAGAAGATGATTCAATGGATATTTTAAATGAAGTTGGATATCGAGGAGTTCCTCAAAGAGAGAAGATTAAAAACAAAGACAAAATTCTAAGGTACCCAAATATTTTCATTATGAAATATGCGAATCTATATAATTTCTTGGTGTTTTCTCTTTGACATATTGGTGTGTGTAAACCCTGGGGGTGTCTTTAAACTTTTTTTGTATGGGGATGCTTCATCTGGACTCTTGATCCTTACCCTTTTACATACCAAATTTCTGCAAAAAGATACCCCTTTACTATATATAACTTTTGCCTGAAAAGGTACTCTTTCAAGTACCTTTGCCTGTAAAGTTATTCCTTGCATATACCTCAAAACAACTGATTGGAGAGACTTGAAAAAATTCAAAAACATGACTGACTGCAATGTCAAGATATTTTTACACTTACTAATTAATTTTATTCTTTAGATCTGTGTATGTCAAGGTGTATGTAGAGCCAAAAATTCCGATGCTTAATCAGATGGCCAAAGGATTAGAGTTGTATGGGGTACTGGATGAGATTACGAAGAATAAAGAGGAAATGAGAAAGGTCTTCACCTTTGACAACTTCGAAGAGCTAACAAATGCATCCTTGCGGGCCCTTTGGTCTATTAATTTTTCTCTCCCTCAGAAGTTGAAGGAAGATGAAATTATTACCTACAAGGCGTTTGCAGACTTTATTTGTATGGTAGAGTATGAAGGTGAGAAACAAAAACTTGGCACTTCAATAAATAGATATTTCAATATTCACTTTGTGAAAAAATAAGCTGGGGTGCATAATTCTTAATACCAAAATGGGCTACAATTTGTCATGAAATAAAAAATGGATTTAAAAATACATTTTTATGGAAAATGGTTTGGATCAAATATGTGAATCTTATTGGGCAGAAAAATCAATGAGCTATATGAGCTTAGTAGTTATAAGTCAAGAGATCTAAAAAAATATTTTTTCAGGTGGGATTTAATAATAATAAAATGTCTTAAGGATAATAAATGTCTTTATTCTTAATAAGATAAAACATACATATCTTATGTAACAAATTCAATGTAGATCGCTTACATAATAATATATTTAAACTAATTATATACAATATACAAGTAACTGTAAAAAAATTGCTTATGATTAATGCATTTCTATTGCATGGAAAGAATAGTACATATTTCTCTATAGCAATATCTTCATTCAGTTGTATTCTTGGAATTTCAATTTAATGCCAAGCTTATAGCCATATTGGCCATCTTGGAGATACCTGTAATTTTTTTTTTGTTATTGTTGTTTGAAGTAGAGCCATGCTAGCCTATATCTGATATTTATATTAACCAACACAAATTTCTAATAATCTTTATCTTGTTACCAACAGGCATGTCAAAATATGAGGTATCTCTTGCAGATGTTCTAAAATTCATCACTGGCTGTACACAAGTACCTCCCCTAGGGTTTTCAAAGAAAATTGCCATCACTTTTGTTCATGGATGTGAGTCAGGATGTAAATGTCGCCCAACAGCCTCAACATGTGCACTGGAACTCAGGCTTCCAATACACATAAAATCATTTGATGATATGGTATCATGTGGGGTATCCATGCTCAAAGAATGTTTTGGATTTGGAAATGTCTGAGTTTGTGTCTTCAACTAACACAGTGGAGTATAGTTTAAGGTTTTGATGATTCTTTCTCTCAGATTTTAACAATTGGCTGAATACATGATGCATAGATATGATACTGTGTTTGAGTACACCAGTAATTCTGTTGCTTAGTTTTCAATTCCATGCATTTCAACAAAAGTGAGTGCAAGTCTTTGTATTGTTGAGGTTGTGACTTTTTTACATTAGCATAGGTGATTACGAACATTCTGACACCAAGCTAAGACTAAGCCTGAGTTAATAGTCTGTAATCAGGGAACACAGTGGTTTTTGACTTATAATTTGAAACTGGTTCATTGTTTTCATTATTTAGAACACTTAATCTATCAAAAAAGTAATGAATTATTAAACTGTTGCTGTTTAGTGGCTTAGCTGGTAGGAATAAAAAATGAAGTGCACTGGTCTGTGCACTTGTTTGACTTTTAGATTTACAGAGTATAAAATAATTTACATATCAATGTTATGGTACCACGTTATGTAATAAGTAAGAAATAAATATTGAGGTACCAGCTAAACTTAATGTGTTATCAGCATTTGGTTCTGAAATATTTAAATTTATTCTTCATATGTTTTTATAGGTACGAATATAGTCAATAAACTACCTATTATCTTTAGATCATAGACTCTTACTCTCATACCAGGAAATTACTACATTGTGCAGCATAGGATACATGCCAAATGGATAAATTACGATTTGTATCATCATGCTGTAGCCACTCTCTGAATGACTCTGGCTTTAAATGCATTCAATAGCTGCAAGCATACTGATATGAATGTCAAAACTGAAAACAAGGATAATATACACTTTAAATAGTTTTAAATTGCTTAAATGCACATTAAGAATTGCCAATAAATTGCCTTAGCAAAGTCATGGTTTGATTATAATGTTCAATACCATGATTACCATCATCACTTAGAGGGTTAATAAGTAGCTGCAAAATTGCCTCATCGCCTTCTTCTAGGCTCACTGAAGACTGTGGGATTTCAACAGTGTTGCTTGTTTGAATCTGTGGTAAGGGTGCATCATAATCAATTCCATAGCTTTGAATAACATCCTGAGTAGAGTTGCACATGTGATGAACCCCATTCATCCACAATTGCAAAGGGGTGTTTGAGTGCACTGAAGACAAAGGATGATTGTTCCATTGCATAATAAATTCATCAATAGATCTGTTTAATCGTGGAAGGAAAACATAATGAATTCCAAACAAATGTAGCTCATTTGAGGGATCAAGCATGTTTTCTGATTCCATATAATAGAAGAGATCCCTGTAATAGCCTATAACACACTGCCTGAGATCTCGCCAAAGCCGTTCAATGCGTTGATTATGTACAGACCTCCCTGTGATAAAAGGGTTGCACGATGGGCCCTTTTCTTCTAGCATAAATCGAGCAACACCAATGTTCTCTGTTCCATAATCACTGCGTATTCGCTCAGGACAACCGAACTTTTCTATCGATTCAATAAACAGTCGTAGGACTGTCATTGCCTCATTGTTGGAAGAGCATCTTAAAAATGTTATTGCTCTGGAATAGCCATCTATTGCTCCATGAATGACTAATCGCCATCTAATCAACTTATGATTTCCATCTATGTGCCTAGAGACAACAGACATAAGTTAAGACAGAGAATAGTACTTTCATGGGAGAAAAGGGTTTTTTACTCACCATAATGCATTAGGAGCAGGAACATTGTAAACCCGTCTCTTAATTGTGTAGCGCCGTCTCATCTCTCTTCCTATTGGATCAACTCTAGTAAGTGACTCCCTTAAGCGTCGTCTCTGTACTTTTACACCCCTTCCAAGTAAGGCTCCTCGGACCATTACCTCACCTGAATTTGGGCAAACATTTAGAATTGAATCTACCATAGCATCCAGCTCTTGATCAGTCATATCACTGAATGCAGGGGTTTCATCCAACCCAAACTCCCTCCTCCGTCTAATGATAGTACTCCTCGATACTCCTAATAAAGAACTAATTTTTGTCCATGAAAATCCCATTTCTCTCAATCCTTGGAGGTGATCTATATCCACAATAAATCTTGGCCTTCCACTAGTAGCTTTCTCACTAGAGGCAACTGCAGACATCGACACTGTTGTACTCTCACATTTTAAAAGGTCAAAGTACTTGTCGGAGAAACACTGATATATTTCCATCAATTGTGAAAGGGCATTTCCAATTTCACATGCTTGTGAGGTCGGTTCTTGGTTAATTTCGATAAGCGATAAATACCAAAAAAGAATAACAACCTGTTCTTCTGCGAGTCTCAACATCGTTTGAAATTTGCCCTTCTCGTTACAATCTAAGTTTCCTTGAAGTTCACAGTATATAGCAGGCAGGCCATTCAAAAAAATCTGGAGATCGGTCAAAACGTCCACAAGAGCAGCCGCCATTTTATCGTGTTTGAAAGAGCATAACCTGAGAACGAAATAAGGAAACCGCTGGCCAATAGAGTTGTCGTCAACAAGAAGTTTTATAAAAAACGTGAAGTTTTATATTTTCCTTTGGAAGTTTTACATGAGTAGCGAAGTTTTATAAAGGATAGGAAGTTATATATTTTGCTGAAGAAGTTATATGTTTCAGTTCGGAAGTTTTATAAAACACATGATATATTATATTTGGTGTTGAAAGTTTTATATAATACGACATTACGTATATATAAAACACGTAAGTATTATTGACACAAACGGCGCCCCATATATTCCAGTCATATAAAAATACTTTTCATATTATTATGTTATATAATATTTATATATATAATATATAATATATATGATATATAATATATATGATATATAATATATATGATATATAATATATATGATATATAATATATATGATATATAATATATATGATATATAATATATATGATATATAATATATATGATATATAATATATATGATATATAATATATATGATATATAATATATATGATATATAATATATATGATATATAATATATATGATATATAATATATATGATATATAATATATATGATATATAATATATATGATATATAATATATATGATATATAATATATATGATATATAAAATATATGTAATATATATATATAATATATATATAAAGTTTATTTTATATAGGAGGATATGATGGAACTGAATCCGTTAATTCCATGTATTCCAGTCATATAAAAATACTTTTCATATTATTATGTTATATAATATATATTGTATATGATAGATATGATATATAATTATAATATATAAAATATATATATATAATGTATATATATAATATTAATATTATACTATTCTTATAATAATAGTATAGTATAGTAGTACTCTTCATCTTTATGTTTCTTTCCTATCACGATACCATGTATTATACGGATTGAGTTCCGTGAAATCCCTAAAATCTATCAATAAGAAATAACTTTCGCAAAGGGCACTCTAGGAATGTACTTGCAGTATTTATGTATTAGAATGACTGATTAGCGCAGTACTCTTCTTTTTATGTTTTTTCCTATCACGATACTATGTATTATACGGATCGAGTGCCGTGAAATCCCTAAAATCTATCCATAAGAAATAACTTTTGCACAGGGCAGGCAAGGAATGTACTTGCAGTATTTATGTATTAGACTGACTGATTAGCGCAGTACTCCTCTTTATATTTTTATTTTTTCCTATCACGATACTATGTATTATACGGATGTGAGTTCCGTGAAATCCCTGAAATCTTTCCATAACAAATAACTTTCGCACAGGACAGGCTAGGAATGTATTATAATTTGAATATTAGGGATCGAACTCTGTCAAATGTATATGGTTAGCATATGCTGAAGACGTGTGAAATCAACAAGAATGTGTATGGAATGTTCGCAGTTTCTTATTGTTCCTTCTGTTCAATGTTGTAAAATTGCTTACCTAAGGTCCCAGTAGTATGGATGTTTATACTTTTATTTTCAAGACATGCTTTATACGAGTTTCAATGGTCCCATATGGGTTGGGCCATTTCATAGTTCAGACCTTTTAAGGAACTAAATCGAACGGTGCCGTCAGATTTATTCATTGTGACTTTACACATTTGGCCCTATATAAGTCAGTTCCACATTTGCCACAATATCACTACAAGATGAGACGAACGAAGAATCCGTGTAGACAGCTGAACAGTGAGGCTATCAAGGGAGCTGCGTTATGTTACTTGAGTCCCATCATATCCGGAAAATGCAGCATCATAAGTGCCAAGTGTTGTCCAGAAGTCCGTGATAAAGGGTTAGAAAGCGCATGGCTTAACGTTTGTCTCACGAGAGATACGTGTGACAAAGCATTGCTTGGTAAGTGTTGCATTTTGTTCTCGCAATTAACGATTTGCTTTACTGAACATTCACCCTTTGCATTTCTTTTTCAGGGATAAGAAACGTTGCATTTTTCTTTAGTAGTATAACAACACAAAGTCGGAAAAGTGTAGGCCAAAAGACTCGGGCCAAGGGCACAGATGTAGCTGAAGATGACGACGAAAGTGAAGAGGATGAAGAAATTACGGCAAGTCAGTTGATTGCTGGTGGGACAAGCCAAGGATGGATAGCGGCCAATCAAACCTTGGTTGATAAAAAGTTGTCTCCAGCGGTTGGGTATTGGATTGCGTTGACTACGCCGAACGGAGCGCCGGCTAATCCACTTATAGTGCATAGAGTTTTACTAGAGTGTGGCGTGGAAACAGTAGCTAATCAGGTAATGTTTGGACTCAGCGTTTTAGCCAGTAATACGTCAAGATTGGTAGCTTTCTATGATTACTGTTGATTAATTAATCTTAGATTACCTAATTATATTTTGTGTTTCATTCAATGTCAGGTGAAGTTTCAGGAAAGCAGAGAATCCGCCGCATTGAAAGAATTATATAAAGTGCTGAAGGACCACAGAAATCCTTTTATGAGAGACCTTGTGAATTCCTCGTACCAATCACTTTTGAAAGCCGAGGCATCGCACTACATGAGCGACAGCATGGATATAGTGGATGACTGTATTGTTACTGAGAGCGTAGTCAGAGTTACGCTAGTAAACAAAGCATTCCAGAGCTGCCTCCAAGAAGCCATCTTGAAGTTGGAGAGTGCTAAACTAAACATCGACAAATTTGGCTTTGAGGAATCAAATTCCAGCAAGACGCAAGAGTCTGCCGAGGATCAAGATCAATCCCAAAGGTTTTGTGACCATCTCACAGTGCTCATCAACGACATCGGGATCGCCATGAAAACCTTAGGCTATGCAGTTTATCGTGGTAAAATATACAAGCACATGGAAAAATCAAAATACACTTACTCGTACAAGTGTGACCCCAGACCTTTTGTGAACATTCTAGCAGCCAATGATGATTTCAAGGCGCGCCTCCTAAAGGACATGAAGAAGGTGATTGATATCCTGTCCGACCCCTTTTGTGAAGTCATCCGACCAATAAATGTGGATTACGACCTCATCGAAGTGAATGATGGCTACTGTTGGTCAATCAAAGGACGTCGATTTGTTGACCATGCAATTGACGAAAAAGACATCGGACAAATCACGCCCAGAGCGTTTTGTCCTTTTGACCATGCGAAGGAGCCCAACCCCAAGTACTTTCGAGAGATTCTGGAAAATAGTCTGAGTGAAGTGGAAATTGAAATTTTCTGCCAGGACTTTTTGAAATTGCTGAACTATAATAAGAAAAAGCACAAGGAAAAGGTGCCATGCCTCGTCGGGGATACAAACAGTGGCTAGACGAGCTTATTTATTCCACTGCTTGGCGTCATACACCATCAAAACATTGCTACCATCACCAAACAACGAGTGTTCAACAAAGCCATGATTACAGATTACACTGAAGTGGTGTTCATCGACGAAGCCACGCCGTCAACCTTAGACATCGATGACTGGAAAATACTCACTCAGGCAGGTTACGCTGCGCATGACGTGAAATACCGAACAGCCGAGTCGTTCATAAATCGATGTCCCATGATCATTACAGCCCAAAACAAGCTCGAGTTCGAGCCAGAACATCAACCAGCCATGGAGCGCAGACTTAGGACGTACACGTTCAAGAGTCTTCCACGACTGAAGAAGCGAGCCGCAGAATGGCTCCAAAGACATCCAATGGAGTGCATAGTTTGGGTGGCATCGAAAGCACGCCCAGCAGAGGATGAGGTGGACAGTGGCACGGATGACAGCGAACACCAGGAGGAGTCTGATACACAGGAAGGTTTTCTCAAGGAGTCTGAGAAAGAAGCTTTAAGATCACTGGTCTTCAAAGATGTATTGACAAATGACACCTCGCCGATGATCGGCCGTCAACAAGGTGATGACGACATTAACGAGAGCGGCGAGGAGGAGGAGGAGGAGGAGAAGGAGGAAGACGACGACGAAACACAGGATTCATTGCTGTCAGGAGAGTTCCAAGAAGACTCTGAGAAAGATAAAAGTATGGTCCGCACTTTGAAGAAAACACTAAGACAGTGTTCTTCGAATTCGCTGCGTTATCGACAGCTCCAGCAACTTCTCCAGGTTAGTTGGTATTGGGTTGTTTTTCTGTTACCACGTCCACGTATTGAATGTTTCTGTTTATTTAACTTACATACCCTTTTATGTTATTGATGGATCAATATCCAATTGTTCCGATTCTCTTAGGGCCATGTTGAAAGGATGCGAGAAGAAAAGGAGCGCAAAGAAAGAGAATACAGACGAAGACAGGAAATCCTAGAGTCGAAAGGAGTGTCGAGGGAAAGCGTAGATCTCCTTCCGAGAGATGACATGGAACCCATGCCCCCACAAATCCAGCAAGAATTGGAAGCCATCCACCAGAAATTGCTAGAGAAGAGAGAACGAGAAGAAGACAATAAGATAAAGACCGCTTTTGAAAATCCATGGGTGGAAAGAACCGAGCGCAAACTATACGCCTGCGTCTTAAAACTGCAGTCCGATCCAACCAACACAACCCAACGGAAGTCCACAAATTGTTTACAGGAGATTTTGAGTGACAAGCTGAAAACCCACTTCACCAATCTAAAGTTGTTCAAGTGCGAAAAAGCAGTTTTGGAGAGGCGAAAAAAGTGTGTCGAATGGGGTCTACTAGAAGATAACATGAAGCATCTGGTTACCTCATTGCATAATGCCTTGCCGTTCACCCCACACATCTTAGCAATATCCGATCAGGAAGGGTCGGCAGACGTACCAAGCCAATCCCTTTTGACCGCGCGATCTCAAGAACACGAGGGTTTTATAAGTGACCAAATGAAAAGGCACAAAGAAGACTCTCAAGAGGCCAGGACAAGTGAGAATAATGCCAAGAGACCCAGGATAACTTCCCTATTTCATGAAACCAATAGAAAAGTTCAGTGAAACTTAGATAATGACTAGTAAATAATACTAATAAAACACTAATAAAGGATCTACATTGATTCAAACTGACAATCAATAAAGTTTATTTATTTGAGTTAAACTTTCGCAAAGCGCGATTTAACAACGAGTTTGCTGTTCGTCCCTCTTGAAACTTGTAGCTAGAGTCCCTCAAAATAGCCGTCCATTGTCCAAAGCCATATCGTTTTATCCCTGCTTTTAAGAATTCATCTTCGATCGGTGTGAAGAGAAGCAGTTTCCTTTTCTTTGGCTTGTCAGTAGTAGATCTCGGAGGTTCAGGCTCGAAGTCGTTTTTCTCGCATTGAAGTTGCGACGATGATCCAGTCACTTGGACATTTCCGACGACAGTCGGCTCGTTGGAGTTCGGTTTTTCGACAACGGGGGGATCTTGACCGAGTGAATTGCTCGCCAAATCGTTTGAGAGTCGAGAACGAACATCGTTGGTCAACTCAGTCCCTTTTTCTCCGTGCAATTTTTTCAGATATTCGTGAGCCTTCGTGGCAACTTCGCGAGACCTTCGTTTTTGATAATGTACCCTAGCTACAACAGAGCTGTGCTTTTGATCTTCGGAAATCGTGCATTGTTCGTTGCTTTCGAGGTGTTTCCGACTGGCCGTTTCGACGATTTGACGGTATCGCGTCGGATGAATGTACTTGCCAGTTGCATCGAATACTAATTTGCTCATCAGTTGTCCGATTTTACTGTGCTGACTGCCGTTCCTGGTAACGAGAACGTATTCGCAGACTGGTTTTAGATGAGGTCGTATGACATTAATGTATCCATCCAACACTTGCATGCTGGTGTCGGTCAAGTACAATGAATCAAATCCATACTTGGAGGTGGTCTTGAATTTTTTCTGGTCAATGAAACCCCCATTGCTTTTGGCCGATTCGACCATGTCCACTGTCAAATACTGATAAGTCATTGGACGAGAACCCTTAACTTTAATAAACAAATACACGGCCACAAATTTGGTAGCAAACGACAAGTCTGAAGGGGTCACCTTGTCAGGTGTTTCTCGACACACTTTAAGCACGCATTCATATCGCGGAAGGTGATAGGTGATCACTTGTAACAACTCTTCCATTGTGGCCCAGTGGCCCTTAGCTTCGAGTGTTTCAATGTCCAGATCATTGGTCCATTGTAGTCTCATCATTTTGGCCACTGTTTTACGTGCTCTCTTCAAATAGACCTCGGTGCACGTTTGATTTCGCAAAACCGTATCGGATGATGTGCCATGGATCTTGCGGAAATCTAGCAAGTCTGATATAGCATCCAAGTATCCAACGCGACCTGCATGACCCAGTCCCCAATCCGTCTGCATGGCATCCGCAAATTTGAAAATGAAACTAGGTGAACTCAAGCAGAAATCCACTATGTCCCAACTTAAGTCTTCTTCGTCGTCGTCGTCTTCACAACAAAATTTCAAAAACTTAAAACTTTTTCGAATAATTTGTTGAGCCTGTTTTGGAGTTTTGCATCCCCCACCGCTTCCAATCAACCATTTCTCAAATTCTTTGCCAAGAGTACTTGAAATATCAAAGCATGGAACGATTTTTTTGACACTTTGACTAGCTTGAGTTGGGTTGACTTTTTCATCGCCAGAATTGGATGTTGTTTGAGTGGATACATCAGGCTGTTCGTCGAAAAAATAAAACCAACGATGTTTCTTTTTCACATGTTTTCTGCATCCTCTTCGTGTCCCAAATGCATCATGGTTGCATGATGGCACTGGACAGTGGAAAAGGCCATCTTCTTCGTCTTCTTCTAAATGTAATCTTTTTGGTTTCGGCAAGGCGCCGTTGATTTTCGACCAATCGATTTCTCTACTGTGCTTACTCATCATTGATTTACCTATGACCTCAACTTCATTCATAGTTACTGGAATATTTGCTTTTATAACTTTCATATACCCCAAGAGACCGAATCTCAAAAGTCATTGGTTACTATAAGAAACTATGATCTTATATGATAAACAGGTTTTTGTCTTCTCTTCTATTCCATTAATTTAGATCGATTAAAAAGAAAAATGATTATGGAAATGCCCAAACTTATATTGTAGTGCCTAAATTTGCCTGAACTTGCCCGAATAGCCTTTGTTCTTTTATGCTGACCATACACAATACCACTAAGCATGTTTGAGCTTGTCTGCCCAAACATGCGCAGTCATGTCTATACATGCCTGGACATGTTTAAACTTGACCTGTATTGTTAAAGACTTGCCCAGACATGCGCAGTCATGTCTATACATGCCTAGACATGTTTAAACTTGACCTGTATTGTTAAAGACTTGCCCAGACATGCGCAGTCATGTCTATACATGCCTGGACATATTTAAACTTGACCTGTATTGTTAAAGACTTGCCCAGACATGCGCAGTCATGTCTATACATGCCTGGACATATTTAAACTTGTTCTGCATTGTTTGAGACTTGCCCAGACACGTGCAGTCATGCATGAGCATGTTTGAACTCGTCCTGTACTGTTCGTTACATTGTCTTTTTGTCAATGTACCAAGAACAGTCCACATTGTGTTCCTAATTGAGATGTCAACGATAGGAACGTTTGTTCCTGTTGTTGTCAAATAGGAACACTTTTGAAAAAAGGAACTCTTCAACAAGGGAACAGGTGTTCCCTTGCATGCAAAATGGAACAATCAATGTTCAAAGGAACACAAGTGAGGACCACTCGTTCCGATAATACATTGAATAGGAACAATTTTCAGCTTAAAGGAACCTTGCTGTTCCTGTGTTCAACTAAAGAGAACATTTTGTTCCGATTAACAACTATCTATGTTCCGATTTGCACTCAACAAATAATACTTGGTCCTCTAGACACCTAATGTATTCAGTTCTGAATAAGCAAAGGGAACATAAACAAAACTACGAGGAACAAATAGTCGGAATTTGACGATCTCAAGTGACTTTGAACGAAAATTAAAGCAACTATCGATAAAATGATACCTTTCTAACTATCACTAACTTGGTGTCAATCGAATAACGAGTCGTACAATGTCCTATAAGGTTCAAGACATGATATCATTGATTTTGGGAAACGTTAATGATGATGATAAACATGGATGATGGTGATGATGATGATAAACATGGATGATGGTGATGATGATGATAAACATGGATGGTGATGATGATGATAAACATGGATGATGATGATGATGATGATGACGATAATCATGCATGATGACATGATGATTTTGATGAGAATGATAAATCATCGATGAGAAAAATAATCGGTTAAATGCGAACTTACGTGAACCAACCGGAACGAGCACTGATGTGAGATCAAATAGTCGTTTGGACTGTACAAGATTGATTCCGCGATCACCTTTTCTGGGGTGTGTTTTATGAGGAGCCCACTCTGTAGGGACAGCACACCTTTTCTTGTTGCAAACCCAACTCACGCCAAATTTATCTCTATGTCGAGGACAAATAGATCGCTTTAGTGCATTATCGTCTTGTTCGAAAATACCTACAATATCGGAAAAGAGAGAGTTATTAGAATTGGACCAGTTTACCGCCTAATAGATGTTAGCCGGAGATATAAGCCATGAAGCCTTTTTGAAGTTTGGACTATGTGAGACAGCTTAGAAAAAAAGTTTTTTTAAAATAATATTTACAATATACACAAATTTTGTTTGGTGTCAATCATATTTCCAGAGTGAAGTCCCACTGAAGAATCTTCCACGTCTTGATCTTCTCTCCTTCAATAGTCAAGTTTTACATAGTTTAAAACAAACTGCCAATACGTTAGAGACGTATGGGGTATATACGGCGATCAGTCAAGCATATTTGGGTCATTATATAACTTCATGAAAACATACCTGCTCTTGCTAGTAGAAGAGAGATTTCGGTATCGACGGAAGAATCAAACGTTCGGAAAGTCTTCAAATGACCTCTGATTTCTTTCTTGCAATTTGTAATTGATATGCATTTGGTATTAGATGGATTAAACTTGCTGGGACCACAAGGACCACCCACAAAGTTGGAATAATCACATGTTGCCATTATTCGTCGCGAATTATTCTCAGCGTCGTTCAAAACACTGCGTAAATAACATAAGGAAGGCCACGTGGACACGCGCGTGCTGAAAAAGGTTGTCAATTTCATTTCTCTTCCGTAGAAAACGATGTAACAAAACATAAATAAAGCGAAAAATCTATCGATATTCTAACAGATCAATCAATTGCATTGAAAGGCAAACAATAAATAGATATCTAAAATACATGATCGTGAAATTGAAAAATGACAAAGTACTTCTTCCGACTCTGTTAGAAAGTATTTGACCGGGCTTCCTGTGTGTAACGGCGTCACGCTCTCGTTTAAATAATTAGCTCGTTTCGCATCTTTATTACTTACTTAAAATATTCCCTTAATCATATTTCAAATATCATGCCAATATTTCTGAAGATGGGTTCAGGATGTATAATAGAACTGAGGAAGACTCACCGGCCGTGGAAATTAAAAGCAAACTTTGGTCAACTTTGTACTTTAATAATGCAGAGCCGATAATGACGACAACAACATAGCATCGTACGCGCAGTCATCGAGATTTCCATAAATTCTGGTTAAGGTATGTGTTTGTAAAGCTAAAAACAGCGTTCAGATGTTCTTTATTTCTTTCTTTATCATTAACGATGTATATAAATAGACATGATTGCGTTTTGTCGCCAGTTTGCTTTCATTCAATGCCAGTTGCGTGACCAAAGTACCAAGCAGCAGGTAGGGGGACTCGCGAAATCCAAAACGCCAAGTTCCGATTTTCACGGGTATTACGGGCGTCAAAGGCCCCTCCGAAAACACGCGTCCCCCGCGGGAATTACCCGTGCGCAGGTATTTTGGTAGCGCGAATGTTAAAATATTTGTTGGATATACGATGCACGAATGTAAAGAGTTTGTGAATGGTTTCTGTGTAGGGTGTTTGACTGCAAGGGTGCACATACCCAAGCTCAAGGGTTTCTGGTGTTGTGGTAAGAAAATGCAAATAGAAGACGACACGTCAGCACAGTGTTACGAGTGTGGTAAGAATATTCGTAATGCTGTGCCAAATGCTACCAGAGAGCAGTATTACGCCAATGGAGGTCGTAAGAAGACCCCATACAAGAGAATAAAATACTTTAGGGACTGGATGAGTCATATCCAAGGTTATCGACCGGTATATTTAAACAACGAAGTAAAGAAGAAAATCATAGACCACTTAGAAGAGCCAACCCCACAAAGTCTACGGAAAACGCTGAAAAAATTAAAACTAGGGAAATATTACAAAGCTATTCCCTATCTTTTGTCTGAAATTACCGGTAAGTCTATTCCCGAGGTTTCTGATATGAGCAGAGCCGAGTGGATGTTTTGTCGGCTGGATAAGGATATTCCTTATTATCCTGACGTAATTTACGAAATATTTTACAAAATAGATCCCAACCACCCCCTATTAGGATGGATTCCCAGGCGATTACATCACGTAGCAACGCCAACATTCCTCTTCCTCATAGCAACCAGCGCTTTCACTTTTAAATTTGAAAAGTACACAGGGGGAAATGGAATGTAAGGAATTAATTTGCATATGAACCAGACAGCCGGCGTTCAATATGTAAATAGAATCCTGTCACGATATTTACTGAGCAAGCTTTCTTTGAAGCTCTTCTTTTGCCTCCTGGTAGATCTTTTTGCGAGATTCCTCGGAAAGATCTTTTACGACTGTTTTTTTTATTCCTTATGTCCGACTTTAATTTCTCGTACTTTTCCTCTTCGGCTAAGATAAGCGAGAATTCTACGTCGTCTATCTTTCTGTCACGCAAAGCCTTTGAGACAAGATCGGTAATTGTATTTACTTTAGCCCTTGACAGAGCTATTGGCGCGTCATGCTTGGATATTTCGCTTGACAACTGCTTCATAATGCCCGTAGCAACGGCTGAAATAATACCACAGGCTGCCCCAACGCCGGCCAAAGGAACTCCAACGATTATTCCCGGCCCAGTAAGCGAAGTAGCAACGCCGGAACCCGTTAACACAACAGATATGGACCCTGAAGTTATTGCAATCTTATGTAGCGTACTTCGGGCTCTGACGTACTTTTTTCGGACTTTTTCGTAGTGTTTTGTCTGCCCTTCCAAGTGAGCCAGGATTAAGTTCGCTTTATTAAGCCTGAAATTCACCGCGTTTAATTTGTTAGGTTCCTTAGTAAGTTCAGGATAAAGTGGAGGTGCTGATGGTATAACATCCATTATATATACTAATGTACGACGCTTTTGGGAATGATATTGAGGAGCAGCCACATCACGACATCAGGGATTACTGGAATTGGAGGGCCTTCAGGAAGATGTTTCCGCATGCAGACCCTAGTAAGTTCGAAAGAAGGCCCGATGGGATTTACTTTAAAGGCTCCAGAATGTACAGCAATGCGGACTTGGAGCCAACGCTGGTGGGGCAAATAGACAATCAGCTGCAGCATTCCACGCCTACGGTACCTGTGCAGCATCCCACGGTAACGCAAAGTTGGTCAAAGGAATTATTGCTGGGCAGCAGTACTTATCCAATACCCGCGGTGTCATTCGACAAACGTCTAAGTTTGGATTTGAGATGGGTGTTATTGCGCTGCCGGGAGATGCCACGTTTTATCCAAGAGATAACAAATACAGCGTGCCGGCTTATGATAGACTTTGTAAGGAGTTTGGTGTCGTAGGGAAGGATTTCCGATGCACTACGGGCGCTAACAATGGTCTAGGACACGTTTGGGCTTATTGGGGGATTGGTGGACATGAGCTAAGTGATAAGGAAGTTCATGCATTGAATCTACGATGGAACACTGGGTATCACAAAGAAACCTATGACAGTAGCACCTTCTTCGAGCCAAATGCCAAAACCACTAAGGAAGTCAGAGATGGACCTTTGTTCAAAGACGAGGGCGGTAAGTATGCCGGGGCTAACCAACTGATTATCAAGATTACCAACGACGAGCAAACGAAGCAATATTTTAATTTCATACCCCCAGAAGGTAAAGGACTAACCAAAGCCGGCCTTGCCCGTTTGAACCGCAGCATAGAAGCTTACGTGTATTCTATCCTTGGAGCCCAAGTAAATACCCAATCAAGCATAGTGGGGAATACCGGTGCCGCAGAAGAGACGCGAGCCGAAGCCTTGATCTTATTCGAAAGTTCGATCTTGGAGGGCGACATTAGCAAGGGCGTACAGCGTTACCAACTAGCTATACAAAATTCTAAGGCGAGGTTGGACTATGCAGTAGCCCCGGGTTGTTGGTTAATGCCCAGTAATTTATCTATAAATACTGGCTCTGTAGTAGGATACAACAACAAACTTCAACGAGCTACTAAGGACATGAAGTTTGGGGTGAATGACGTGAACTCTGACACTATTAGAAGGCACTTTGTTGAACAGCCTAAAAAAGTGCACCATACGCGACCACCTAAGAAAGTGCAGCTAACAAAAGAAGTATACCGAGCGCCTAAAAAAGAAGAGGAATATGACCATAACCTGCTAAAAGCCGGCTTAGCAGCTGCAAGCATTGGTCTGAGTTATTATATATGGCGATGAACAACCCCTACGTAGCTGGAGTAGATTGTGTTTATACGACTTACACAGGCGAGAAAAAATACACCCAGGCATCTTGGGTTGATGTCACCGGAATGTCTGTAGACTTGAACTACTCAGGAAAGAAGTTAATCCTTTGTAGTATTTGCATTGGCACGAGTAGTCACGCCAGCGTCGGCTTTAGGTTCCTAGATGAGAATGGCATACTGCAGCCTATGCGTGTGAAGACAAACAACAGGGAGCCTACGCATTCCTCCGTAGAGCCCAGCCCCAGCAGCGCTGAAAATCTTTCCCTTTGTGCTTTTCACATGGTTACCGATTGTCATGGGAAGGTAAAGCTGCAAATACGCGTAGATGACAGCGGGACGGCCACCGTGAATAGCATAGCAGATCAAAGAGATAGAGATTACAATCACGCAACCATTAGCACTCTTGCGGTGCTTAGTCTTTAAATATATGGACAACCCACACGTTAGGGAAGATTGGTTTCTTTATGACTTAAATGAGAGGACGTACGAAGGTGATAATTGGTACGACACCGGGTTATGGGTAAGGGTGGGAGGTCTGGGGTTAATAATGTGTACTATTAGCGTCAATACGGGGGCTGGGTGCCACCTTGGTCTTAGGATCTTAGATGAAACCAACACCCCATTACCGCCTTACAGGACAAAGAGTAATACTAGACATTCAGTTCACTTCTCAGTGCAACCCCCTCCAGCAAGTGGAGAAGATTTGACGCCAGTATCTTTTTACATAATAGTCAATTGTCAATATGCAAAGCTTCAAGTTAGGCCCAGTCATGGTGATCTTGGTAAGCCTGGAATAGCACGAATAAATGGTCAGGGCACCCATAACAAAGATGCTGCTTGGTGTCATAAGCCCATTTGCACCATGAGCGTGCTGCCGCTAGTTCCGCATTATCAAGGCGGCGCGAATACTGTCTTTCATTATCCCCAGTCGAGGACGCCTCGGATGCTCGACGACGATAAGCCACCAGTAATACACAAGGATAAGATTAACCCTGCATCTTCTTCAGGAGTACCACGCCGATAGCAACGACTAATATCCAAACGTTATTCCCCACGAACTTTAACAGTTCTCCGCCGGCCCTAAGTGCCAAGGAAACAACCGAACCCAGCAGCCCAGGAAGACCGGCTGCCATCTTTTTTCCCAAGTCCGTTAGTCCACTGCCTAACTTGCTTACGCCCGCGCCCGTAGCCTTAAGCGTGGATAGGATAACTCCTACTACGGTGCTAATAGCGACCGCAAATGCCAGTGGAACGCCATACTTCAAAAGGGCTCTTTTTACTTTTTCCTTGGTGGTAAGCCCCAGCTTTTTTTCCAGGTTTTCCTTTTGAGCCCGTAATTCCGCAAGGCGATTTCGAGCGTATCTACTTCCTTTTGGGCTGCCTCCCTTTCCTCTTCGGGGCGAGCTTGGTCCGCAATTACTTCTTGCTGCCGCTCTATTTGCCCCTCCAGGTCTTCAATAGCCTGATCTCTTTGCCGGATTTGTTCCTCCTTAGTATTAATTTCAGCCATTAACCGCCGCCGCTCCACTAAAGAGCCGGCTATGGTGGTTTGTAGGTCATTAGCATCTTCGCTTCTTAAGTCCAACTCTTGCAGGGCGAGGTTAAGGGCCCTTTGTGCTTGATTTCTTTCACGCCGAATTCGGGTTCTTTGGTCTACCAGCTCACTTATTTCTTGATTTTTAAATTCGACTTCCCTCCTATGTGCGTCGGCAAGCCGTTGGTTTTGCTTCATGTATTCTTCCTCCCTTTCTTCCAACGTTTCTCGCAGCGCCTCAACGGAGGCGCCTGAGCCTTTAGCCTCCTCCAGGTCCCTTTGCGCTTTATCCCTTTCCCGCAGGGCTTTATCCAACTGGTTCCTCATTTCTACCATTCTTTCGTTACCGAACTTCTTTTCAGCGTCGACGAGTAGTTGAGTTTGCTTTGCGTATTCTACCTCCCTTTCTTTTAACGTTTTTTGCAGTTCAATAGCGCGTTTTTCTAGCGCGACCCTTTCATTTAAGGTCTCCAGCCGCTCTAAAGCGCTCCGGGTAGCCACTTGGAAGCCCCTTAATCTTGCCACGTTAACCTTAACCGAGCCACTTTCGTCGAAAAGAAGCTGTGGCTTCGTCCAGCGGTCCTTGTCTTGATACCTCAGGTCTCTAACGCTTATTAGGACTTTGTTTCCGCGCTCTGTGAGCTTTATGTCGTCAGCCTCAAGGTGGGAATAACGCATCCTTAGTTCTTGTGTTCGCGTGCCTGCCTCCGGCTGCTCCAAGTTTTGAAGTTCCAAGTACTCTGGGACGGGGCTGCCGCGGTTCCTTGATTCCCACATGCGTCTTAGCGCTTTTCCATCTACTACCATACTTGTTTTCTAGGGCTGCGTCGTAAACTAGGGGATCGGTTTCCGCACCTTGAGTCCATGCGTCAAATTCGTCGTCGTTAATGTCTACTTGACCTTCTTCGGTAAGGGGGTCAAAATCCGTTCCTTCTACTTCCATTATATATGATAAGCTCAAAGTTAAATCCCAACGTATTACCTAAGCAGGTTGGCGGGCTGAAAGCAGAACGCACCTTTCACCGGGTTACATTCACACCTTCTAGCGCAAAGCCGGGAGAAACCTTGTACGTGGGCGTGCCCCGCCTAACGGATAACCTAGTCCTAGTACCCGGTACCTTGGCTTTAAGGTTCGACCTAGCGGTGCAGTCAAGCCCCACAGACGAAAGAATTATTGTTAACAACGTGGGTCGCAACATTGTTTCTAAGATGCGCGTAAAGTTCGCCGGGGAATCCTTGCTGGACTTAAATAGGTACGATCTGTATACCACGTACAAAGACTTATGGTTGACAGCCTTTGACCGCGCGCAAAGGAGAGAACAAGGAATTGGTAGTGTCATTCTGCGTAAGGTCCGCACACCTACGAAAACGCAACCTACTGACGGCAGCGGAGAAACCGCAGTGGCAGACGCAACAAGGGTAAAGACCGCTTATGGTAGCAAGTACGTCATGCCACTGGACTTTGAAGTGATTACGAATCACGGCGCGTATTACCCAAGACAGTTATCCGAGCTACAGTTTGAAGTAACTTTAGCAGATGCTAATAACATCATTGGTGGGCTAAGCACTGCACTTACCACAACAACCCCATACTCTATCACCAACTTAGAGCTGCAGTACGAGACCGTGTACAGCGAAGAGCTGGCCCGTAGCGCCGGCATGGAATACAGCTCCGGGAAGGCATTCCTTTACGACCACGTAGTGATGTATAAGACATTTAGCTTCTTGGATAAGACGGATGAGGTTATCAACCAAAGCATTAACCTCCCCCGAAGAAGTCTCACGGGGCTAATGCTGGTGTTTGCCAAACCCTACGAGGCCGGTAAGCGCGACTCTGAGGCCTTTCAAAACCCCAACATTACTAACGTCGGCGTGAATATTAACGGGGTTCCAAACAAGGTCTACTCGCAGGGAATAAAACCTGAAGACGTCTACAGGGAAGCAAAGCGTAAGTTTGGCGACCAGGTAAGTCCCGAGGAATTCTTTAATGATAAGTACGCGCTGTGGATTGATATGCGCACCATTAACGACGAAGACCTACATGGTCAGGGTTTACGCCTAAAAGTTTCGTAAGTGGGTGTTGGGTGACGTCCTTCCTACGTTAAGAAAAACGGGTAAGTATGCGCTTGACGGTCCAAACAAGTTGGAATTCAAGATCGAAAACGAATTTGACCTGCATAAAAAGGTAGTACACTACATTCGCAAATATTACCGCCAAATGCTCGTAGCGCCCGGCTTGAGTGAGCTGCAGGACTCGGACAGCAAGCGCATAAAGTGCTGGCAGAAAGGATATCAAAGGGGTCAACCTGACCTTCTTATCTTGAATGCACATTTGCGATACCGCGGTTTCTGCGTGGAATTAAAGACGCCAAAGGGTAATGGGGTGTTATCCGCGGATCAACGCCTGCTGCTGCAGCGGTACGAAGAAAATGGCTATAAGACCCTGGTGAGTAATGACTACGATGACATTTGCAGAGCCATCGCAGACTACGCGCAAGGAATTCGCCTACCCTGCAGCCGTGGCTGCTGCAAGCGCTTCCGCAGCACGCAAACGTTGGCAACGCATTTAAAGATATTCCATAGATATAATGGGCATAGTTCAGCAAACACAGTGGCGGGATTTGGTAGAAGGCATCGCATATGAAATAAAAAATTACGTTGTCTTCGAAGAGCCGAACCGCTTACGGCTGCTTTTGAAAGACAGCGACGGTATAGAATACACCTTATGGGCGCCCGATAGGGTTCGGTACGTCATACAGGGCGAGGAATTCACCCATCTGCGCTCGCATGGTAAGCAGAAAGGGCGCTGGGAGTTCGACGTAGAAAGGCGGGTTACTCCGTCTCCCCTGCATGGGTAACATGATTCAATGCGTCGGCGATCGTTCTGCGCGCTTTAGGATCGGCGCGGCACCAGTGGTCAGTAAAGACGGCGCCTAAGTACGTGCGCCGGCAGTAGAGACAGTCGTACCTTTCTTCTGCAAAGAGGACGACTTTTTTTTCGTGATTTTAGGGGGTTGGTCGGCCCGTTCTTTGACGACCTCTTTGAAAGCCTCCAAGACTTTAGGGGCTAGAATACAGTCGGCAGGTAGTTCGCACGTAGTACAGTCCATATATTGAAAGGGCGATTAGGAACCCTCCTAAGAAGGCGGCTGGTAGGCTAGCATATATCGCAAGGCCCTTTAAAAGGGGTTCTCATTATTCTTGTTGTTTTGTTAAGGTATTGTTGATCGTTAACAAACAACAATAAAAATAAGATCAAGGTTTGAGACTCTTTGCGCAAACCAAGATCTAGCCTCCCCTTTCTTATCGTGACTTCTTTACCGCTTTATTAGCGGCATGCCAAGCATCAAAGCGATCTAAGTACTCTTTAAAGCCGCCTTGGCCCTCATACAAACACTTCCAAATATGTTGGTCACTTCTTTGACAGCCGCAGCGATCGCAAAGCGCCTCCCAGTGATCCCTATTCTCCCACCTTACGCCTTCGACGTGATCAAACTCAGCAAAGCGCTCGTCTATTTCTTTCTTACGGCGCGTTAACTCCTTCGTGGTGTCCACCGGGCAACATCGGGCCGCGACATCGCCATGCTCCTCACAGGCCACGCTAATTAAGTCGTAATTACCGAGGCACCGAAAACGATGCCATGCGTCGGTAACTTCCTCGTCGCAGCGCACGCATACGTTCTTTAAGCACACCCTCTTATTGCGGTGATACTCCAGCGCCTGCACGCTGCTAAACTGCTTATCACAGTCCTCGCAAATCGTAATGTTAACCCTCTTTTTATCGCATACCCTTCTTTCGACGTGGTATTCCAACCGCTGTTTGGAGCTAAAGCCCCTACCACAATTCTTACACTCCATCATAACTAAGTGTTATTTAACCCTTATAAGGGATACCGCATGAAGTCCTTAACGGACTTTTTTGCCCAGCCCGCCATCGTCAACAGCGCACCAAACCTTTCTGCGCGCTTCAGGCCGCACATTTCGTCGTACAACTCCTGCACGCGCTCTTTTAACCGGTCTATCTCCTCCCTTTGCATTTCTATGGTGTCTCTTTTATCTTTTGCGTCGGCGACAATTCTTTGCACTGCTTCCACTGGCTCCATATATATCAGGGAACAAGTTCCCTTCGAAAGAAGGGATATAATGAACCCAGATCACATGCCTTGTAACGCTCTGATAGTAGGACCCACCGGCTGCGGAAAGACCCAGTTCGTAGTAGAGCAGCTATTAGGACCCTTTAGATACCGCTTCGACTACATAGTGCTATTATGCCCCACCTACGTGAATAACCGCACCTGGACGGGCATAGGAGTGAAAGATGACGACTTCTTTGTAGATATCTTAGACCCCAACGAGTTATCTGGGCATCTTAAGTTCTGGCACAAACAATTCCCTAAAGATACGCAAACCCTCCTCATATTGGATGACATCGCCTGCGGGGATGACGTAAAAAGGCGCACCTCCGAATTAGTGAAGCTTGCCTTCAGCGGTAGACACGACAATATTAGCGTTTGGTTGCTCTCGCAGCAGCTTACCAGCGTCTCTAAGCCCTTCAGGGAAAACATAGGATCGCTTGTCGTCTTCTACACGCCCAGTAAGTCTGACCTGGAAACCATCTTAAGCGACTACGGCGGTGAGATATCCAAGGAACAGTTACACGAATACATGCGGCATTTAAAGACGCACCAACATTCCAAGATGATCTTCTCTTTGAGGTTTCCCTACACGGTTGGAATCTATGATTCCTAATGTATATGGATATTGAGCAGCTCTTAGATGAAGTCCCCACGCAGTTAGACGAAAGTAACCTTAAGGAACAACTTAACATCCTTGTGTCTTCTGGGAAGTGCAAGGAAATGATAGGCAAGGAACTTACCCATGAGCAAGTTAACAAGTTGTCAGAGGAGGAGGTTAAGAAGTTCCATAAGAGGTACGAGGCCGCCCTTGCAAGTAAGACCACGGACGCCGTAGCAGACTCCGCTATCCGACTTGCCACCAAACTCCTTGGACTTGCGCTGCCCATAGACGACGTGGAGCATTTACGGAAGGACATAAGAGATGACTATGTCATATCCCAAGAACTTAAGATAACCTGTGGGTGGTTGTCTTTGAAGTGCAGCAAGTTAATGGCAGTCGCCTCTGCGGCTTTGCACGTGGCTCAGCATGTCGACTTGAAGGAGGTACTAGGTTCCTTTGGAACATCTTGGAAGGACTTTAAGAAGGACAGAGCAGCACTTACCGAGGTCGACAACAAGTCACCTCAAGAACCTGATCACGTACCTAGTTAAGTCGCCACAAGTACTTGCTCAAGTCATCAAGTCCTTCAAGTCCTTAGGTATTAATGAATGGCTGAATCGAAGGTGGAGGAAACCCCTCAAGTAGAGGAGCAAAAGATCACCAAGGCCAAATCTCCAGGCAGAGTCGCTGCAGGAAAGAAGCTCGCTGAGATGAACAGGAAGAACAAAGCCAAAACAGAAGAAAAGGTGGAGGACGAGTGCGAATCCTTTATTAATCCTGGGTACGTAATTGGCGCGTTAGGAGTTGCTATAGCAGCAGGCAGCCTCTTCTTACAATGGAAGGCAGCAAAGCCAAACGTAGAATTGGAGGCCGTGCATGTGACGCAGAGCCTCCTAAGAGAAGCAAAATACCCGTAATGGAATAACCTTCTCGCTCTGTAATATAATGTCAACCGCGTTATTGAAAACTGTTGAAGAAGCAGCTATTATTACTTCCATTGTTGCGGTTATTGGTTGGGTAGGTAAGAAAGTGCTCAAAGAAGACTTTACTGAAGACCCAAGCAAGAGCTTCGCTAATTTTGCTAAGATGACCGCTGCCGTAGTCGGGGCTATCATGGTAAAGGATTACCTACGGAAGGAAAAGTACCTGCCTACGACGTAAGCTTTGCTTGCGTCTAATATAAATGGCTAGTTTGGTTGCGGGTGGAGTCATTGCAGCTTTAGCATTCACTGGAGCTAATTATGGTGGTCAATATTTGGATAGATTAGTCAGAGGTGATCACAGCGGCGCCGCCGAAAGAAAAAGAGACGACTTAGCGCTGGAAAAGTATCAAAGGGACATGGCGGCTTGGAATGAAAAAAGACAAGCTTACAGGGATTGGTTGGACAAGAACTACCAAGACAAAATGCAGGCGGATAAGAACTTTGAAAATACAGACTACGCCTTTAAACTTTATGCATAGGCGCACCCGGCGGCATTGACGGGGCTAAAAAGGCCTCAGTTTAAGAATTACTACCAGCCTTCTAAGAAACAAAAAGACAATGAGTTGGTATTTGTAGGAGTCGCAGGGCTGGCAGGAGGCGTAGCTTTGGCGTATTTAGTCTAAGCTGCGCTTAGCCTCCAGTGGCGCCTTTGGAGCCTAGAATATAATGATCGTCTTTTTGGAAAGCGACAAGAATAACTTTACCACTTATTTGAATCCCCCCATCAAAGCCTATAAGGTTCGGCTCTTAAGTTGCTCTTTGTACAATTCTTGGTATAACCTGATTGGGGGCATAGTCACTGAGCATACAGGAGGATCTAATTATCAAGCCGTAATGCTGGCCGATGGACATTACACGCCAATCACCCTTGCTAAGGAGCTCGCCAAGGGTGGTTATACTCTCACCACGGGATTACCATACGAAATGACCCTCAAACATAATATGCCAAACTATTCAGTAACTTTTGGAAAGTTTGACCCATTGGGATCTTTATTATGTGCCTCGGGCAAGACAATTACCGACACGGCCATACCCGTGAAATGGAAATTCGCATCCTCTTATGAAGTCTATTGCGATTTGGTCCATAGTTACAGCAATAGAGAAAAGTCTTCTCTTATGTCCAAGTTTCTGCCCAAAGGTAATCCATTTGATCTGGTAGAATACACCCCCATTTCTTTGATCTATAACTTGCCTTGCGAATTGGTAGAAAGCATAAACATCACCATTAAAGTGGACGGAGAGACGGTGGATTTTAACGGGCAAAAGATCGATCTCGTCTTGGAATTCATATAATGAGTCGAACTGAGGACAAACTCAAAAGGATTTACTACGGGCCCGAAGGTTATTGGAGAGGAGCGTCAGCTATTAAGAAACTTGCAGCCGCGGCCAGGGTATTAGAAGAAACGGCTAAGAACTGGTTAAGAAAACAAACCCTCTGTCAGGTTTATCTTCCCGTGCCCAAGTACATTCCCAGGCCCAGCTTTACCGTAAATACCCCCAACGAAGTTCATCAGGCGGATTTGCTTTTCTTACCTCACGACAAGGTGAGAAGAAAGACCTATAGATACGCTTTGACCGTAGTCGATATCGCAAGCAGATACAAGGACGCCGAACCCATAACCAGCGAGGATTCTGGGAAAGTCGCAGAAGCCCTAGGTAGGATTTATAAGCGCGTTTTGAAATGGCCTAAGCTGCTGCAAGTGGATGCGGGGACAGAGTTCATGGGCGTGGTTATCAAGACCCTGAAAGACCACAGCACCAAATTAGAAGAGCCGAAGCAGAGTACCACAGGGGTCAGAGCATCGTCGAAAGATTCAGTAAGACCCTGGCCGAGCGTCTCTTTGGATACCAGTATTGGAAAGAGCTGGAAGATCCCTCCAAACGCAACAGGTAATGGACTCAGAGGCTCCCCCAGGTCATCGCGGCTTTGAACAACGAGGAGGCCAGGGCTACGGGGATGAGGCCCAAGGATGCCATGAAGAAGAAACACGTTGAACACAAGTCCTACGTCAGAAGTTCAAGGGCGGTCGGACTGAAGGAAAAAAAGCTCCCCCGCGACATAGTGGTCAGATACCTCTATCAGGGGGAACTCGGTGGCAGTAAGAGAGCCACGGATCCTAACTGGTCCCTGGAAACGTATGAGATTTCGAAATCCGTCACCAAGGAAGGGCAACCCGTGTTGTATTACCTAGATGGCCCAAGTCGTGGATTTGTCAAGGAAGAGCTGCTCATAGTCCCCAAAGACTCAGAGTAGTGCTGCCCCACGCGCCCGATTGCACTCTAGGCATGTCAGTCTTACGTTGCCTCTGCAATGCCCGCGTTTGTTATTTATACGATCCACGGAGAACTGCTGATCGTCATTCGGGTCAAACCTCCACAGTAGTGGTATGTTACATTTGGCACACCGTGCCCCTTTCTTATAGACGTCGTCCTCACATAGGTCGAAGGTCATGTTTTTTTCTTCGTCGTATCGCTTGTAGCGAAGGAGTTTCTTAGCAATGTTCTCCTTAGCTACGTCTTCGGGGGTGCGGCCATAACGCAGTTGCGGACCCCAGGCTCTTTTTAGTTGTTTGGCGTACTCTACGCGGCTTACAGCAGTGTAGATAAGGTTGCTCCAACACAGCCGCTGGTCTATGATCCATAAGGTTTGTTTTATGGTAAGCCCCTGCACGCTGTGGACTGTCATGCAATAGCCCAAGCGCCAGTCTGGATGGGAGGTTATTTTTTTCACCTTTTCTATGGGCACCCAGGCTTTATCGTGCGTTACTGCATTCTGCAGTTGGATGTCGGTACTGGGTACGTAGACGTCTTTTCTTTGCATGCGGGTGTCGTGGGGTTTGTAGCAAACGGGCACGGGATGCGTAGGGAAGCGCTCTTGGTGTATTTTGAGTAAGTCTTTTTGTATGCGAAACTTTGCTGCGCGCTTACTACTTAGCACCAGATCTTTAGGATGCCAGGCGTATAGAAAGTCCTCGTATTTCTTCGCTCGTACGCGTTTGCGCAGTGCTTTGCATTGGTCGGCGTCGCTAAGATCCCGCAGTTCTGCTTTTAAGTTACGTATTTGATCTTTGCTGCGGTAGTCGGTGTTAATTTCTTCGGAGTGGTCTACTAGATCTTTTAACCATTCGTGGGGCATTTCTCCGGCTATAGGAGGTGGCTGGCAGGGATCTCCGGCGAATATTACTTGACACTTTCAGCGGAGGAAGTCTACGAACTCCTGCAGGATTACCAAAGCAACGGGTACAGATTTCGTCCCAAAGTATCACCAGAGGTATGTCGTGGATAGCTTCCGGTACCCACTTTTGACCATTCCAGCGAAAGAAGCTGTGGTAGGTTTGAGCGTCGTAACCCATCTCACGGAGTTCCCTTTCCAAGCGGTGCGTTGGCGTTAACACCTTTATCTTAGGAAAGAGTTCTAACACACGCGTCGTCTTACCGCTGCCTCCCGTACCGTAGAGGTAGGAGAAGCGTTGGTAAGAGATTGGGTCCGCAACTGAAGGTAGGGGCTCCGCAGTGGCGGTTACGGAACCACGGGTGTGTTCTCCGTGATATTCTACACGTTCCCTCCAAGCTTTTATTTCTTCGTCTTTGACGCGCCATTGTCCACTTTCCGCTAACTCGTCTTCTGTGTAGAATTCTTTCTTCTTCTCTAAGACGTGCGGTTTCAGGTACAAGGAATCCGTAGCTACGCGCGGAACGTCCTCTTTGTCAAACCGTAGGAGCATTGCTAAGAGATTGATATGCGCATATGCGAGCATACTGGCACGCAGATGGTAATACTGTGGTCGATGGTCCTGGTAGTAACACAAAGCATTCCATTTGTGTAGTTGATCTTCTACTAAATAGTCCCATTTCTCCACAAACACCATTGTTCCTTGTTCATGGGCGCGCTTGATAAGGAAGCTTAGTTCGCCTTCGTCCGTTATTAGGCGTCTTTGCATATGTTTCTCACCCTCCTTAGCACCTTGCGTGAACTTTCCTATGACGATTCTTGCTGTTGGGTTGTGCTCCGGTAAGCACTTCGTGAAGCTACTGTGGCAAAGTATGGCTTCATGCGCGGTGTATTTTAGCAATTGGCGCTCTTCGAGGAACTTTAACAATGGTACGGGTATCCATTCTTTCTCCTGCATATGCTTACCATACCAAGCGTAAATTATGGGGTGTAAGCCCTTTGCTAACTTCCAAGAGGTCAGTCTAACAAATCCTGTAGCCGGCGCGTCGTAGTGGTCGTCTAACGAAACACGAAAGAACTGCGAGTCTGGGTGCCCGTAGCGGTCGTAATATTCCTTACAATCTCCTAGGCCTTTGAATGACGCAGGGTAACAGTGTTTCATATCTAAGGATACGTATTCTTCCTCGTCGTATTCCATGTTCCATAAGCCGCCATGTCCATGTTCTACGCATGCTTTGGCTATGTCTTTGAACTCTTTTGGGGTTGGTTTCCACCCATTCCTTCTTTTTGCGGCTAAGAAGTCCAAACTACGACTACTTAATACTTCATCTGAGAAATCTTCGCCTAGAGTCTCGCAGGCACTTTGGATGCGTTGTTCTATTTCTGGGCGATATAAAGTACCATCTTGGGTCATAAACTGACTTCCTTCCGGATCCATTAACCAAATAGAGTTCTCATGGATTAACTCCACCAATGGAGAACTCTCGTAGACCTTTGTCTCTTTCTTTTTAGGAAATCTTAGTTCTCTCCAAGCATGCGCATTGTGTTGATAAATGACAATAGGAGCACCCCTACCACCGTACTTATGCGTCCCAGGATAAATGTACCCATCCGTGATATCCTTTACGTGTATGCGCCTTTCTAAGGCAATTTCTAATTTCTTGATGCTGTCTATTGTAGCTCCGGCCCTCTTAGTAGCATCTTCCCATTTCCTGATGGCTTCTCTTCTTTTTGGGGTAAGCTTACCGCCCCGGGAGGAATCTTCAAAGAATTCCCTGACTAACTTTCCTACGCAGTTGCCAGGATGTCGCATTGGTTTGAGTTTCCTAACATCTGGCTCCTTAATCTCATACGCACCGTAGATTACTACTGTAACAGGTTAAGCAACTTCGTAGAACAACATGTCGATGCCTACCAGCGCTCCGGGCCTGGTATTCTTGTTTAGGACGAACAAGCTTTGCTTATCAGACGCCCGAATAGGGTTACGACCTCTTTCTATTATCCATTCACCGTCGTAATACTTTATGAACGTTAACTGTAAACGGTAATTACCTTCAGGCATCAGGTCTATTATCTTTTCGGCTCTTTCTTCGTCCATGATTTCTTCTGTGTCTCCTTCTGTGAATGTCGTGAAGGCGAAGTCGGCGTCCAAACGATCCAATACCTGGGTTCGCAGCTTGCGTACAGTTTTGTTTTGAATGCTTTTGATGGCGTCCATCTATATATAGGAAACATTTTAACCTTCGTTTGCGAGACAAATATTTTGACTCAGTAATGCGAACAGACACATAGGGACCTTACGGGTAATACCCACGGCGGACGCATAGTGTTTGGCGGGGGTAATACCCGTCTCCGCCGGTACCCCCTCCGCGGGTCCCCCTTACTGCTGCTCCTAATGTTGTTTATAACCTCCTAACATGGATTTTAAGTGACGAGGACAAACAATTGGAAGATTGCAACAAAACTAAAATTAAAGTTGAAGAACATTGTTGGCGAATTATCATTTCTGTCGCTCAAGATCTCCTGTGCAATGTAACAAATGTAAGACAGAAAACTCCAAAGCATGTTGTCTTACCAATCACCGTTAGAACCCTCACTGGGTCAAGAGAAGTTATCACATTGCTCAACAGGTATGGTCATGGGATTTCATATGATAAGGTCCTCGAAGACAGCACTTGCAGAGAACCATCTAGAAAAAGCTGTACGTCCAAATGTATTCAGCCAGTTTTGCTGGGACAATATTGACCTCAAAGAAGAAGCCCTATCGGGAAGAGGTACAACACACTGTAATAATTGGATTGTGGTACAGCGACAAGTGTAAGGCCAGTGTTTACATTCTATTATGTATTCACGTGGTATGTTAGTGTGCTGTTCAGGTTAATTTATGAATATTATTGTTATATATTTTTTAATATTAGGGTGCGATCTACCACCTGCTGTATCTATGGAAAAGAATATCCGAACGCGCACTTTTCGTGCTGTCCCAAGCCGAGTATGTATAAACTGAAGCTGCTTTTCTGGAAGAATCAGAGAATAAATAAATAAATAAATAGCATAACATTTTTACAGGTTTACGAATACAATGCTGGCAAAAGATGTGGCCCTGGTGAATATTCTAAAGATCCTACTACTCTCGTTGAAGGAATTGACAAATGCGGCAAGTCATCAATAACCAAGGACTTTGCATGGTTCTTATCACGTATGCCTAACCCAAGTGAAGCCAATTCAAATGCTCTACAACCTGTACCAGGATGGAGTGGTTTCAACCAAGTGGCAACCAACCAAGAAATCCGAACCAGGTCTGTGGTTGGCTACTGCCAGCTTATAGATGCTTACCCAACGGAGTTGACGACAGTGTATACATTATTGAAAAAGTCTTCTGAAATGGCAACTCAACTTGGATTGACAGACGCCGTTGTTGTTCTAGATCAAGCAATATACGCAAAGGCATTAGAAGTACATGTAGTGTGGAAACATACAAAAGAGTTTAAAAGCGTTGTGCTACGAATGGGGAGCTTCCATATTGCGTGTATTTCTCTCAGTTATAGGAAAGCGTCTTGGTGATGGTGGATTGAGAGATCTTCTGCTCGAAGCAACATTAGTGGGGAGTGGTTCACTTAATGGTGTTCTTGAAGGAAAGTACTATAACAGGGCATTGCGTACACATAAGGTAATTGTTATTTTATCATCATTAATACTCCAGCTTAGTATTATCATTTCACAAAAAACACATGTAATTCGTGTCGCGTGATCTCCGAAACGCTAGTCGTGTTTGTCAACACTCCGTGCCCAGAAAGGCCAAGTTGTATTAATTTCTCTCATATTTAAATCAAAATGGCTTTCATAGATACGAAGTTTTTGGCTTTTTTATTTCGCATTCCGCTGAAGTATAGACTTAAATCCATCAAAAACTATTACAGTAGCAGTTAGGGATTGACCAAATATTGAAGATTTTTTTCCCATCCTGAAACAGTCCAAGTACCTTAAATGGTAGCAGGTTACTAAACCAGTCTGGTACATTGGCTTCTGTGGTGTTTGCAAGAATTATTGCAAAAAGCGAGTGATGAATATCTCATCGCAGGGCTGTTGAACACTCCAAGCATTATCTTGGGTATGTTTCCAAGGTTTATACCTTAAGAGTTGGTGCTTACAGTAAAGACTAAAAGTATCAAGTAATATTTATAAAACTCATGAATAGTTAATGAGGAAAAGGCAATAGAAATCATTGTCCGTGGAAGAGGTTGTATATCTAATACAAAATCGTCCTGATTTGCATAAACTTTAACTCTCAGCCAAATTCAATTTTATCTTTAAAATTATGGTAGAACATGAATGTATACACATAGACGTTTCATAAGTAATATACAATATGAGTGGCCATGTTGTATGAGATATACAATCACTCGCTTTCGGCTAGTGGTTGTATATCTGATACAACACGGCCACTCATATTGTATATATTACATAAAGTATGAGTGAACGTGTTGCATCAGATATACAAAGTCGAGGCATAGCCGAGTACAGTAGATTGCTTGTCAAACGTCTAGGTTAGTTCCTTTGTGTTCCACTAAAATTTTCAAAATTAAAGTGAATCTGGCCAAGAAAATCCAACTTAAAAATTGAGCAAATGAACACAATTTTGTATCAGATTTACAACACTCTTCACGGTCGTGATTTCTGTTGTTTTCCTCATGAATTATTAATGAGTGAGACAATGAATATTACAATTGGAATTACAATAAAAATATTATCTATAAATATAACATATTTAGGCTCTACTCTCTAACTTTCATACTAAAACTTATTTTAATTTAAACAACCTTTTTTTATTTCACATCTTAATTTAAACAATTTTCTTAAAAAAGTTTCTTTTTTATATCTGGACACAATTCTGTAAACTATTCAATTTTTGGAGCAAAATACTTTTGTATCGTATTTTATCAACAATTGTTACCTTGGAATTAAATGTCTTGTAATCATATCTGTCAATAATACAACACAAACAAGTCCTGTGACAGCCATTATATTGTAGAGCAATTTCGTCTTGATTTATTGAATAGATGGAATAATGTAGATTTTTGTGACAGTAATTAGGCTGTCATAAATCAATAAAAAGAATGAAAAAGAACTATTACATATATGAAAAAACAAATTTGCTAATTCACCTGTAGTCTTTTACTTACTAGCACTAACTACTTTGAACTAACCTAGTGCCTCATTATCGTTGAAGATGGTCAATCGAATAACTGAAAAAACGATAAAAAACAATATTTTCAGGCAAATCCTAGACAAAATTAAAGATTTGGACCAATGATTTTAGATCATTTTTTGATTTAGAGGTGCTGATGTAGACGAATTTGCAATTAAATCAAGATTTCACTTCCATAGCAATAGGTTGCTTGATTCCTAATCTTTGGATATCTTGTCATCAGTTCTTGATCCGTTTTTTTACTGTGCGAAAACTAATTGTAAAACTCTTTGCTTCGTAACTGGCCCTTTTTTTCATGATTACTTCTTTTATTCATTCTAGTTTTTTTATGTGTGGTTCGCTGGAGCTAAAGAGTGGTCCCACTTGATTGGTGATGGATTTGAAGGGTTTCAGTGTCGCCCTCCTTGTGCCATTAGATAGCAATAGGTGGGAATGTTACCATGGGTATAGCAAACTTTAATGTTCAGTTTTTGAATAAAATGGTTGAATCGTTTCGAAAGTTAAAAAATTAATACAAATAAACATACTTTTGTTAATTATGTTCTGATGTGTCGTTTGTTTGTAATTCTAAGAATCAATATTGTGAAAATGCCAGGCTAGACTCTAGGTGTCAGCAAGCATTGTATGCCTAATCAGCAGTTGCTATCATTATTTCACAACATGCACAGACAAATTGTAATATAGAGCATTTTCGCGTGATGTCACAGCGGCCATTATGGGGTACCAAAACAATACATTTTCTATCCTCCGGGAATTGAACTCTATTTTTATGCAAATACTGTGCAGAAAGTTTCTATTGGCTGTGGCCACACTGGGACGTTTAACTATAGTTTAGTTTGGTTAAATGACGTAATACAAACTATAGTTACACTCTTTCATATATGTTTAAACAACTTTGAGGTCACACATGTGAGGTTTAACCATAGTTACACCAAGAACGACTAGCACTTCTGTGACTTATCAGTCAAAACACCAAAACGGCTGACAGAAGAATCTTTAGGATTATTCTCCTGTTATTCAAGCAAAAACGAAAAAGGATGAATTCTTTATTATTTAAGAGTTATTCAGTCATCACGGCGATTTCGATTGCTTTCTATTTCGATGATGACAGCAGTTATCACACCTTTACTCAGACGTAACCGATACTTGCAGAGTGTGGATCCTTCCAAGACCTCAGTTCTGGTTCAATTCTATGCTAAATGAGTGTGTGTATGAACATGATCCGTACTGGCAACAGCAATTTCGAAAAACAAGAAGTCCAAAAAAAACCCTATAGCTAAAAGAAAAATGAGAAATTAAAGGAAAACACTGACTACCGTGTGCTACGTATACGTTTTGGCGGGACTGATCTAATTTTCACTTCATTGGCGCGACATACCTGTTTCACTTACACAAAATATAAACCGAACCTGATTGGTCATTTTTTCTTAATAGAATCTATACCATGGGTTGTACCTCAGTTTAACTTGGTTGAAGTTCCATTGTTTTACGACCAGCATAGCAACTAACAATAGTTAATTAAATAGAAGAGAGGTCACATTGGTTTTGAAGTTAGATTTGGCTGAACTATAGTTATATATATAAACGCCCCAGTGTGGCCACAGCCATTGTTTATGGCTGCCTTCTCACGTGAATGAAAACGCTCTATATGCTGCTTTCACATAGGTATCTGTATTTAAATGCAAATTACATTCTCATATGATTACAATAATACATACCATACATACATACCATAAGAAATATTTTTGCCAGATTACTAAAACGAGTATTGGAGGATTTTACAAATTCTTTCATGCAGCCAACTACAGCCAGACTTGTTATCTCTATAGACATAGCAATGCAATACAAATTAACACACCTACTGAAAACTCTTGGAATTTGGCACAACTTATTCAACTTTTCACTCAGAAGTGTCTTAAATTAAGGTCAGGGTTTTGTACCTCTGGCGGTATATCCCTATACAAAACGCTGTCGAGTATACCCCAGGTTGTAGTATCAGTATATAAAACTCTTGTATTGGTATTCATCTTCAGCTTGCGAGACAATCTCCTACTTCTATATGAATAATTCAGTGTACTTTATTCCGCTGTTATGTCCCCCATTTTACTGTAGGTTAGGGGAAGGGTTTGGAGACAGGGCCTACGGTTTTAAGTCCTTGTCCGAGAAGACGTGAAGGTCTAGCCATTTGCAGATGTAATTACAAAGGCAGCACCTTCTCCTCGGTTATTTTAAGACCCTAAGTGTTGGTCCGGCTGAGGCTTGAACCATGACAACAAACAAACAAATAACAAACCAAGGCTCCTACCATCTGAGCTAACCGGGTAACAGATTTATTTAGTATTGTTAAATCACCAATGTATTAATGCATTTCCACAAGTGAAATTGGCATTCCATGTGTAGAAATGTTCACACGCTTGGTAGTTTCTAGCTAGCTAGCTTGAAAGTTGTTGTCAGAACAGGCCAACAATAGTGCAATTATTGAATCTTTAAAGCAATACCTTGAATTGTATCAGGGGTTACCAAGAACATTAGCGTTGTGATGGCTGATAAAACTGTTTCTTCAACTGTACTATTTTTAAAAAGAAAGATGAATATAACAAATTATTATTGCTCTTATAGCATACTCAAACTTAAACAGTACCAGATTGATTTTTCAGAAAACAATTATAAAAAGGTTGCAATATAAAATGTTTCTTTTTTTATCCAAGTGAGAATACACGTTTCATCCAAGTGACAATATATGAGTATGCATTGCTTCCAGAGAGCGTGTTTTTGGCCACTCCACTAGAAATTCCAAAATGGCAAGTTTTCCCCTTTTGCCTTGATCCTCGATTTCTATTCAGTGTTCCAAGATTTCTCTCCTTTTTTTCAACTGAATGCCCAAAATTTCCAGAAATGTTTTAAGTTGCTATAGTGCTGTCTGTCACTGCTATTTAATTAAAGTGAAGTACTGTAGATATAACTCTCAACTCAATCACACATATGATTAAAGTTTGTTAAATTAGTTTTTCTCTGCCTTGCTACTTGTGCATGTACAATGTATTGTGCATTGAAAACAGTGAATGTAGTGGAACCAAGTGGTAGTGTATGTGGAGCGAATCTTATGAGAGTTCTCCGTACGACAAGTGACGGTCGTGAAATATATGTATTTATTATATGACCATGAATCTTAGAGCCTGGAAACTAGCAAATCGAGCAATCTGATTGGATAGATCGCATCACGGACTGGTCTAGATTCTCCGGTATTAACCGGTCAGATCGCATATTAATCTTACAGCGAAAAATTTTTTTTCCAAATCGATACATTGAGATTGAAACTAAAAAAGTAAATCCGTTTTATTCGTCGTACTTTAGCATGGATGACAACCCTGAGTTTTATTACCCTGAAGATCTGGAGGACGACTTGGATTTAGCCAATGCAACAGCAGTGTTTGAGTCGCAAAACAGCAACAACAACAATAACAACAACAACAAAGATGAAGACGAAGAGATGATAAACAAATTTTTGAACGACCAAAAGACCAAAAACACAGGGTATAAATCGAAGAGTGACATGAAAGCGTGGCAAAGATTTTGTCAATCCATTGGAGAAAGCAGAAAAATGGAAGACATACCTGAATCTGAGCTGAATACACTGCTTTGCAAATTTTTTATCTCCATCCGCAAACAAGATGGCGGCGAGTATGAACCGGGAAGCATTACTGGATTTCAAAGAAGTTTTCAACGTTATCTCCAGGAAAAAGGATCTTTGTATAATATTCTCAAGGATAACGATTTTTCCAGGTCCAGAAGCGTCATTGCTGCCAAACGAAAGGATCTCACTTGCAAAGGAAAATGCAATCTTCCCAACGCAACGAGAGAGCTGAGGGCAACCGAGGTAAACACACTGTTTGAGATCGGGCAGTTCAGTGTTGTAGAACCAAAGGCACTGCAAAAGGCACTGTGGTGGTTCCTTTCCCTACATTTTGGTTGGAGAGCTAGAGATGAGAGCCGGAAGTTGAGCTGGGGAGATGTGAGCCTTGAAAATGACCCAGAAACTGGAGCTGAATGTCTGGTGTGGAAAACAGAAAAAGGTAGCAAGACACGAACAGGCCAAGGAGGGCACCGAAGAGCTTTCAATCCAAAAGCACATGCCAGTGTCAACAAATCGAGATGTCCTGTTGAGTTTTACAAGGCATTTAGGAGCCATCGATCAGAGTCTATGTTAATGTCTGATGCTCCTTTTTATCTGGCCATCAACCACAAACGAAAACCAGAGGATAAAGTTTGGTATTTGAATAGACCTCTCGGTAAGAATGAAATTGTAAAAATCTTGAAAGAATCAACAGAAGTGGTTCTTGGTAAGGAGAATCAGCAAGGCCTCAAGAGAAAACTGACCAACCATGCTGTCGTAAAACTATCATCGGCAGGCTCCTTGATGCAAATGTGGAAGCTAACTACGTGGCACAACTAAGCGGTCATAAGAATCTGAAAAGCATCGATAGTTATAAATCAGCATCCCTCCAGAACCAAAAAGCAATGTCAGCCATCCTGAGCAATGGTTCAGCTCCTTCGACCTCTTCATCTATAGTAACCGCCGTTCAGACTACTGAATACTTCAACTTCCCTACTGGTGTAGAATGAAAATTTCAAGCCACAAGTCATCTTTGCTGGAGCAAATATCGAGAAGTTTGATGGTTGCACGTTCAATGTGAATGTCTTTTGCCAAAAATCTGCACAGCCTCAAAACCATAATGAGCTTGATTCTTAGTGTTTTAAGATAACATTGAACATTTTATGCTTGCTTTGATTGCCTCCTCATTAGGATTGAGTTTAAAGAACATCCCTTTTTGAGTAGTTTTTGCCTTCTAATATCTGTAAGTTCTATTGAATAACTTGCTTTCGCACTTCTTGTCAAACTGTTTTATAACTGGTATTTTAGTAAAATCACTGGGAAGCCATTTGAGTGTAATATACACGTGCGCTTCCAAAAATGGTTTGTTTATAAATATAAAAGGCGCAAATGAAATTTGTCCTTTTCAATGAAAAGTGGTCATATAATAAAACTCTTATCAACCGAGCTTGGTCGATCTGTACGGGATAATCTTGACCTCGGTCGGGTACCGACCTCGCTGCGCTTGGTCTGTACATTGGTCTGTACATTCCAACCTCAGTCAAGATTATCCCGTACGGGCCTCCTGCTCGGTTAATAAGATCTAAATACAACTACATATTTGGTATACGAATGGCCTTTGCCGTAATGAGTTTCAAAAATTGTAAGATTATGATAGCTTTAGCCCTTTTGGTGAAACTCAGTGAGTTAAGGTGTGTTAACTAAGTCAACAAGTTAAGCAACTCCCCCCCCACTCAATTGGCTTACACTTTCATAAGAAAACCTTCAAAATGCCTATGACCTTTATTTTTTTAACTTTTTTACATCGAAATATAAGCTATTCTAAGAAACATGTCAAAAGAATGTTTTGAAACTTTTCTATATTTTTTCAAGCAGTCAAAAGTGCAAAAATAGCAAGATTTCAAAATATGACCAAGCGACTGGGGAGACTGGGCTAGAGACGTTAAAACAAAGCATTCTTCTTGATGAACAAAGAAATGTATTGGATCCTGAAAACGTCCTTGCATTTCTTGGGGGTTTTTGAAAGTCTTTGGACTTTTAATTTCTTTCTTGGGCTTCTATGAGTAAGTTCGTTATCTATGATTCCATTTCCATAGTTAAATTTTGGAATGATTTAAGTGATAGGCTTTGTAAAGATGTGCAGATTTTCAAGTATGCATTGCGAAAAAAGCTTTTGAGTGAATTTCTTAATAATTATATAGATATACATCTGTAATTAGGATTTTAGTGATGTCAATAGTTTAGGCTTTTACATGTAATGTATTTACCTATTGAGTTATTTATATTTTATCTTCAGTATCATATATTTATATAATTTTTCTTAGATTTATACTTTTTTTTTTTTGTAACTGCTTCTGAAAAGCAAAATGTAAAAATGTACAATAATTGTGCATTTAATATCCCAGCTCCTCATCTCACGCCTTAATAAAAATTAAAGGGTAAGGCTTACGAACATGAGGAAAGTCCACCTTATGCAACAAATGTAAGTGCTTTTCTTAAAAGTTATAAAAATTATAGTTAGAGTAGCTGAGAACAGGCTGAGCACTTTCAACAAATTATACCAAGTTATTTTACTCCAATAGGGCGGAAAGGCAAAATTATTACCTCCATAGAATTAAGGCCAAGCAAGAACCTGATAAATACTTATCTATAATCATGGATGGTATGGATCAAAATAAAACACGTTTGCCACATTTCACAGGAAGAACAAAGGTATATCTAGATCTGAGAATCATTTAGCACTGTAATTTGCAGCAAGGCTATTGTTTTTAAACTATGCCATTCATTTGTCCCTTTGCTAGGTTGATGTTAGTCTTTGGAAACTGAAGATGCACATTACAAGTGTTCTGGTAGACGCTCATTCTCGTGCCTACACATACATTGACATTTGTGAATACCCACATGACCCAAAACTCACTAGCACTAGTGAGAGAACAGGAAAAGGTGCAAAAGAAATCTAAAGTTATCCTCGTACCGGCATCAGGCCATTGTAAATTTAAGACCTTTAATGATGTTTCAAGCCTTATCACATCCTTTTTAGAGGGAACAGCTCCCACTGTTCTATATGTACAAATGGATAACTGTGGACGAGAGAACAAGAACGCTGCTGTAATAACGTTCTCACTGTAGGTTTGCTGGTTAAATTGGGAATTTTCGAGAAGTTACTAACGATAGCTCGATTAGACACGAATAGGCCATTTGCAGCAATTGATCACGTGTCAATTTGCCCCATAGCAACAAGCCCGTGGTGGGCAAGCTAACCACGCATTCCTTGACAACAATAAGACTTTGAGTGGCGAAGCTTAGCGATACCAAGACTATACTGACCGTTTTTAACCTTTGTTCTGTCTGGTCTGACCCGATATTCCGTATAAAGTTGAAAGAAGGGTTTTTTTATCGTTGGCGATAATTTTTATCATAAAGATTGGCCGCAAAAGAGAGTTTTTTGTCTTTATTCTGGTCGCCGTGGACAGAAGACGCGTGTGCAAATGGCGGAATTCTCAGGTATGTTTATGACTCATTCAAACCCCGATTTAACATCAAAATTTCTATTCAATTGTCAAGATTCTTTTGAAATGAATGTAGATATACCTACAGATCCTCTTATACTAATAAAAACTCATATTTGCTAGCATTTGAGGCCTGATTTTTGTTTTAAAACTCGAGGTGTGATATCTTCGCCGACTGCTGGCGGCAACAATTTATAGACTGTTTCTGCGCTTAAAATGCTTCTCGAATTTAATTTATCTTCGAATTTAATGATTCCAGATGAATTGACTGATATATCGAGACTTCCTGAGCTTACATTTGGAGATGTGGAGGAATATGCGCGAAAGGAGTCCGGCTGTTCAAGCACCACGAAGGCCTACAAATTTTGTGCCGAACCAGGCTATTTGCATAACATTAAAGGTAAGATGTTTTTAAACTTTGTATGATGATTTTTATATGTTTCTAAGACATGTGTATGTTTACAACTTTTAATTTAATTCATATCTTGTGATATTCATTCTAGTGCGCTATTCGCAAGAGAAAGCTAAACTGAATTCAAGATGTTATCGATCGATGAAGAAAAGCGAGTCTCCACACACTCTTGAAGCTGACATAGATTTGGCATCCAAGTCAATAAAGGGCCGTTCTTCGTGTGTAGCTGGTGTTGGGGGGTTCTGTCACCATGTTGTTGGATTACTGTTTTACATGGCACATTGTAAGACACTTGGGTACAAGGCCATACCAGATGAGTTGACCTGCACCAGCATTCCCCAAAGGTGGAGTGTGCCAAGAGAAAGAAAAATTGCCAACAAGCCTGTACAAGATCTTATGGTCAAAAAGCCCAGGCAAGGTGCAGACTATTCGAAGTTCATAAAGAGCACCCTTTATTCGCCAGCAGAAGCTTACCCTATAATGCCAAATGAACAACTAAGTGGACTTGAGCCACAGCCACTGATGCCAACAATAGCCTATGATAACAATACTTTACCATCTATTGCCATGGTAGCAAGTAAATTTGGGAAAGTCCCTAAAGGGTCAGTACTGTCTTATCAGCAAAAACTGTCCAATGAATATGTCATAAATGACAATTTTAGTCCACAATTTCCAGCATTACCACTGGAGAATTCACAAGAAAGGATTACAAATAACTACCTCATCTGTTTACCTGAGCAGAAACTCGTAGGCCTTAACTCTATCAGTGTGACACTGGACCAAGCTGTTGAGATAGAACACAAGACACTCTCACAGTCAGCAAGTCAGCTATGGTATTCTCTGCGCGAAAAGAGAATCACTGCAAGCAAATTTGGGCTAGTGGCTAAAAGGCAATCTGGTTTCGATAATCTAGTGAAACAACTCAACCCTACGAAGAGAGTGGTTACACCTGATATGCAACGTGGAATCGATATGGAGCCAAAAGCAGTAGAGATATATGCAAATGTTGCAAAGGAAGGAAAAGTGAATATATATCCTTCTGGATTAATTATCAACCCTTTCTGCCCTTGGCTTGGCGCTTCACCAGATCGCAAAGTATACGACTTTGATGCTGAGGATGCAGGCCTTTTGCCCTTTGGACTCCTTGAGGTGAAAGTTCCCAAGGAGGGTACTAGAGACTTCAGCACAGTATTTTACATAGAAAAAGGACTTGATGGCCAACTTATGCTCAAAAGAAACCACCAGTACTATCACCAAGTTCAGTGTCAAATGGCTTTGACTGGATTAGATTGGTGTGACTTTTTTAGCTACATTAATGACTCTGTATATCATTGTGAAAGGATTTTATTTGATCAAGACTTTTTTGAACAAAGTAAAGACAAGGTTGACAGTTTTTATTTCAATTATTATTTAAGATAATAGTAACAATTTTGTAAAATACTTGATTTCTTCACAGGCTAAGTAAAACCATTAATTGTCACAAATGTTTTGGTTTATTAAAAGTTATGCATTAAAGTTAATTGTCAACTGAGTGAGAACTAGCAGTACTTTTTGTATTTTTAATAAGTGGGCCTTGAAAATTAGTTAATAAACAAATGACAGTATATATTTGTGGGACAGTACCCAACATGTTCAGTGGTACAGCTGAATCAAAAATACGCAGTCTAGAACTGCATGCAGCTTCTCTTTTGTTGAAAAAAACGCAGAGAATACATTTTAGGCAGAATGTTTCATGAATGAGCATAGCATGGTGTATGTATACATCTAATTGGAAAAAATGTAGTTGGGTTCGATATGGTCACATCATCGAAGCTAAGATCATTACATGTATATGAAAATGATTGTAATTGCATATATTTCACATTAATACTACCATTTTAGATATATATCATGGACTTACATTGTATGAGAATCAAAAAAATTAAAAATTTGTCAAATAATAATTCATTCAACAATTTTTTTTATTAACAGTTCTTATTAATAGTAACAATAAAAGTATAACGTGTACTTATTTTACGGGTTTATGCTTCCAAGTGTAACATTGCACTTTGTTTGCTATTTAGAAATCTTTAAAATGTAATTGTATGTAAGTTATGGAACTGTAACTCAAGTATTCTAAGTTAATTAACTTGATCTGTATAACTATTTAACATGTTTTTGATAGTGTAATGTTTCTTTTTTTTTTTTTTGTAGCAAATTTATTTATAATAGAAATTGGGTAATGGTTTTTGTAGAGTCATCTAGAATCATTTGCTTGAAATCTGATTGCAGCAGTAGTTTTCTCAACTCAACAAGTTCAATGGTATCAATGTTTGTGTCAATGTTGATTGAGGCTAGGAAGCTTTGCAATGCATCATTGAAACATGTGTAGTTTTGAAGTTTTCCTGTTTTTGATTTTATCATCAACTGGCCCACAAGCTTGTTGTTGCAATTTTCCTCTAGTGTGGTCATTTGACAGTTTTGACATGTGATCATGCCATCTGATGCTGATTCTTTAAGACAACTATTGCAAGCTATGCATGCTAGCTCTCTCTTGAGTTTTGCTCCAACACATTTACCTTCAGTGATGTTTAAGGCAAGGGTTATGTCTTCAGTATTCATGCTAATATCTTGGATGTCACCTTGTAGCTGGATGGTGGTTTCTTCATTTGTACTCAGGTACTTGACATCATTGAATGATCTAATTTTGATATTCTTGAAGTTATATGTCTTTCCACACTCCACTACATCAATAAGGTGTTCCCATAGTGTTAATTTTATTGTATTAGTATGATCAGCAATTAGGCAATCAGCTTTCATTAGCTGCTTTCCTTTGTAAAAAATTGGTTGTTTGTTGTCTTCTTTACTCATAACTTTGGCTGTAACATCAATAGTTTTGAACACATCACCATCAAATGCTTGCTGAACATTGTAGACTGTAGATGCTACAGTTGGATTGTGCTCAAAATCTATCATAGTTGGGGTAATTTTGGCCATTTTAACGATTTTGTATTCTTCCAACGAGTCAGTGAAACTGGTGCTTGGTAATCGTTTGACTCCACTAATTTTTACAGGCGACTTGGAGCTATAAGCTTGTTGCAAAGTGGTTCGTTTTTTTGTTTCATAGCATACTGCTCTAACTTTGGTTGTGTCATCTGTCTGAACAAGGCAGACAAAATATGGTGACTTTTTAGCGTTCTTGATGGAACTAAGAGTATGGATGTAACCCTGTAGTTCAACATCTGCAAATTCAAATAGAAAGAAATGTTTTTTCAATATCTCTTTCAAAATGATAATTTAAAAGAATTGTTTACTGTAAGCTTTGGAAGATAGTTTATTAATACAAGGAGTGCAATAGCAAAATCGATACATTTTAATCAAATATTTGTGTTAAGGGTTCTGACTATTTAAGTGAAAAAGGTTTCTCTTTTTAAGATATGTTATAGATAATTTATCTCTGGATGGAAAAACGAAATGAAAAGTGTATAGTTCTGTGCCCGTTTTTGAGATAATTAATTTTGAATAGAATTAATTTTGAATAGAATTAATTTTGAATAGAATTAATTTTGAATAGAATTAATTTTGAATAGAACCATGTTCTGTTGGTTTTGGAGAAAAATGGCAAAAAATACATTTTGCACAAAAAATTTAAAATTCAATAATCAATAAAGCAATAATTGTGATATTCTCAGAAAATAGAAAGTAGACATCAGTCCTTACAAATATGGGAAACTAAACCATGTACAAATTATTAAAAAATGTTCAGAATGTACAGTTTTGTATTCTACATTGAGTTAAAATCCCTTTCAAAAGTGAAAGGAAAACCACTTATCGGTTTTTTATATCTAAAAGTTATCACGATTTTCTCAAACTGCACGAAAAGATGGAATTTTACTTTATAGATTTTGTATGTAACATAAGATTACAGAGTGAGAAGTGTTTAATGTGTGCAATTGCTTCCATTTAGAAGGAGCTAAAAATAAGCTGGCTATGTCTGCTTACTTTGAGAGGTAGGTGGTGTGGTGGGCACTTGGGCTCCTGATGGTGATGCTGCATGGACTTGGGCTGTCGGTGGTGGTGTAGTGGGGACTTTGGGTTTTGATGGTAGTGTAGCAGGGACTTCAGCTGCTGTCTTTGGGACTTGGGCTTTTGATGGTGGTGTAGTGGGGACTTTGGCTTTTGATGGTGGTGTAGCAGGGACTTTAGCTCCTGTCTTTGGGACTTGGGCTCTTGATGGTTTTGTATTGCAGACTTTGGCTCTTGAAGGTGGTGTAGAAGAAGGAATTTTCTTACATTTTGATGTGGGCTTTTCCAGTTTAATAATATATTTAGTGAAGTGATATTAGTGTTATACATTGTGGTTTCAAATTCCATTTCCTAGATGCTATTTGATTCATGCGTAAATGGGCATCAATTCACACCCGAATGACCTTCGATTTACTCTGAACATCACTCAGACTATCATTCATTTTATCACTAAAGTTGATAGCATAGCTGCTTTGCACGCACAATGAGAACATGCGAAAAATGATCAAAATTGAAACATAAATATTGAATCTAAAATTTTATCTCAAGTATATGTTTAGGGTGAGACAAACATAAACAATAGAATGGAAATACCATATCAGTGTAATAGTTAATAGGATATCAATAAGCTAATCATCAATTTGTATTGGAACAGTTTATCAAAAGACAAATGGCTTTGTGATCTGAAAAATAGGTCTCTAAAATTTGAAAGCTTGTTTGTGGTTCAGGTAAGTTGGTATATATATGATCAATACAAGTATTGCTATCTGTAGTAATACATGTAACTAACTGTCTATAACAATTGTGTCTGATAAAGAAATTATATAGTGGTTTACATTTGAAATTATTAAACCAGTTGGCATTAAAGTCTCCTATAAATACATTAACTTCAGTTTGTAGTGATTCTAGAGTATGTTTGAGTGTACTACATGTGTTTTTTATTGATCCTGCATGTGATCTATAGATTCCTACAATTGTAACATAAGGAATGACCATGAACCTTAAAATTGTTATTTCTACACCATTTCTGTTCTCACAATATGGATATCCTGGATAATAGTCAAGACGGCTATAAACTGCTGTCCCTCCAAAAGGCCGTACATTTGATGGATTTCCTGGAGGCGCATCATTTCTAAACAAGCTGTATTTGTCATCACTCAACAAGTACGAATCATCATTATCAAGTTCAATAAATCTTGTTTCTGCAAAAATATTAACATCTGTACTTGTATAATTCATATCTGTGGATATATCTTGAATGTGCTTGTGTAATGATCTTGCATTAAGATAACAGATTTTCACAGTATTTTGAGGTGCACAATATATAGGTTTTACTGAAAGAGATAACTGTCCTTCAGTTCTTAAACGATGCATTTCTACTTGGACGTCATCACTTACAGCAATTTTGTCTTCACGGAGATCTGAGACATAAAGACCATCTATAGTTGTTACTCTACTCAATCCTACATAGTGTATGTGAGGAATTGCTCGTTTTGTTTCAAAATTAACTACAACCTTCGTTTCAGTATCACCTTGTGATCTATGTATAGTTTTGGCAGCAGCAGGTCTTAATGGAAATTGTTTTCTTACAACTTGCACAGATCTTGTTCTGCCTATGGCAAACTGTGTAGTAACAGGTTTGATTGGTGTCCATGTTGGTTCAATACCATTGACATATAGCTGTCTATTATCATGTCTGGTTTTTTGACCAACATCAGCATGGTCAAACTGAACCCATATTATACCTGATGGTTTATCAGGGTGATGTATTTGTATTAGTTTGATAACATTACCAGCACCATTGGTCATACCATCATCTGTTCTAGTATTAAGAGATATCTCTGTTCTTTCTCCTACTGCTACATGTAGTACAGAATGCAGCTGTTTAGTTTTCCTAGGATCAGTAGGTACTTGTTTTAATACTTTATCTCTGAGTTCCTGAGTCTCAACTCCAACTACACTCTCATGAGCTTTAATAGAATACTTGGTGCCTGATAGTGCATTGTGAGCTCTGTCATTGAAATTATTCACTTTTGCATTTTGAATGAACAAATGTGGAGCATCTTTTGGATAGCTTGAACTAGTTGCAGAAATACATCTATCCTTTAATTTTGCAATGTCTACTTTAGTGTGATTACCTTCTCTTAATCTATTCAATAATTCAGCAAAGTCTTTGTTTTCTCTTTGTCTCATTATTTGCTGGAGTTCAAACATTTTAAAAAGATCTTTCCATACATTAGGTGCAAGAACACCATACTCATCATTATCCATGTCTTTGAATATATAACCATCCATTACAGGCTGTAGTTGGAACAAATCTCCTATACCAACAATACTAACACCACCAAATGGTAGTGAGCTTCCCTTGATGTCCTTAAGTCTATTATATATTTGAACATTGAACATTGTGTTCCCCACCATGGATATTTCATCAATGAATATAAGTTTAATTCCACCAAGGTGACATCTTATTGTGTTCATTCTACTTGAATCAAGACTTTTATATCTCTTTAATGACTGACAGGCTGGTATTGCTAGAGCACTATGAATAGTATTTCCCTTTATATTGTATGCTGCTTTCCCTGTAGGTGCTAACATTAATACATTTGCTTCATTAAAGTTAATACCTGGTCTGGTGTTATAGTATTTCAATGCAGCCTGATACAAGGCTTTTGTAACATGTGATTTACCTACACCTGCACCGCCACTCAGGAAACAGTAAAATGCTTCATCTGATGTTTTTATCAAATGCAGCACATGATAGAAAAACTCTTTTTGCTGTTTATTTAATGTTTGAACCATATGTCTGTATTCGTCATCTGGGAGTTCATTCATTATGAGAGGTTCAGTATTATCAACTGATGGTATTCCCAAATCATCTGATAAGTTATAGTTTCCTGAAAAGTCAGGATGTAAGTCCTGATTACCTTCTGCTTGATCCTGCTGTTCAATATTCTGTGTACTAGGTGCTATTTCATCATACCTGTCCTCTATTCTACTCATATCCTGCTGAATTTCATTGAAGTCTTCATTACAAACAGCATATTGCTTCATTTGTTCTTTAATCATGTTAGAGACTGACATAAAGCGATCTTTATATGATGAAAAATTTCCTATTAAGTCAGTGTCCTCATTTCTCCATGGAGTAAAGAGCTCACGATAATGTTTTTCTGGTTCAGTTTGCACATTAAACCATACACTTCGTACTATCCGAGCTTTTGTTCGTTTTTTGGTCTTAGAATTTGATGTATTTGAGCAATCATCATCATCATCATCATTTTGATTATCATCAATAAATGTTTCCAATGGAAGGCCATCAATGTCCACTTCATTTGTTGGTTTTACATATGGTTTGATATTAGATTTATCATACCATGCAGCCCAGTCTGCTAGTGTCAAATTTTCATGTTTTTTTGGACGTTTACAATATCTTTTGAGCAAACCACTAGTATAGATTTCTTCACCGTCATCTTCCATACTCTTAATATCATCTATTGGTTTTAAAAGCTCCACCCTCTCATCAGGAGGTGAAGTATTTATGAACATGATTTGCCTAGATGCTTTTCTCATGGGTAATTGTAAGACTATATACACTGCTTCTTGTGCACTTATTTCAACATTATTTAGAAATTTACTTCCAATATCTCTAACTTGCATTTTTATGTTATGATTCCCTTGTCTAGCTTCAGTACAAGCTTGCCGCAAAAGTTCACTCATACCTTTTTGAGCTTTTGATATGTAATTTACTATATATACAGCACAAGCATACACATCTAATACATACTGTATGTCCATATTAGCTCTCCATGCAGTAAGAAAGGCAGGATTATAATTGTTTATACGAACTTCATTAGGATTTCTTTTCAAAAACACTGTAGGAGTATTTACATAGGAGCTAATAGCAAGCAAATAGTTTTCCTCAGTTATATTCAAATTAGCCAATAACTGATCAATTGACATATCTTCATCTTCTTTGAGGTCATTCAAATAACTTTTAATAGATTTCCAATTATCTTTATGTATTTTCGTTTCACTATCTGGTGTTTCTTTGTCCAGAGGATGAATTATCATTGTTTGCCTCATTGCAGGTTGTGGATAGTTGAATCTACAAGGACTGCTTGTATTCTTACGACATGTATGTGAATGTCTATGTATCTGTCTATTAACAAGATTCAATAATTGTGGATTATCTACTGGTTTATGACAGGAGATGATTTTATCAATGAACACTGTTACTTTTGTATCACTATCTACTTGAAACTGTGGAGCTCCTTCAAGCCATATTAGCATGTGAATGTGAGGTGATCCTCTTTGTTGATATTCAACTCTATAAAACCAGTCAGATATTTTACCTAAAGGTTTAGCAGAATTCAAGAGAAAGTTTGTCAAAAACTGATTTACTTGATAGTCAAAATGCCTGGCACATGTTACAGGGTCACTTTGAATTAAATGGCATCTATCCTCCCAGTTAAAATTCTCTATTTGTTCGTCAGTATATTGCTTTTTATCAACTAGTTCTCCAAGGATTCTGGGTAAGTGTAACCACTGTGTTTCAGCTGATGAGAAACTACAAAATAATGTAGCAGGACCCAGCTGCCTTATCATTGCAAATAAATCCCTTTTAGCTTTCTCAAAATATGGAGGTGAGCCTCTCAATGCATTTAGAAATTTATACCCTTCATCATGACGGATTAATCTGTCTAAAGCTCCTTGCTGTTTCAATTGCCCTGCTTTAATATTTTTATTATTTCCTTTGCATTTTCTAAGGGCAATATGTGATTTTCCTAGAAGGATTTTCATTTGTAGCTTCTTTGTTTTATAGAAAATATTTTCAATACACATGGCAGCTCGTCTATCTGACCGTCTTAGTTCTGACTTACAAATATCACTATAAGTAACTTTGACTTTTCGCTGTTTAGTTTCTAGTCGTGCTTGTCCAAGAAATATTCCAGGATATGCTAACTCCTCACAATACTTATCTCCAAAAATACAGCAGTTAATTCAACTTCGTCTTCATTTAATTCATCATTATCATCTAAATTTACAGCAGTGGTATCACTGGAGGCATGATTTTCATCTGATTGTGAATGCAAGTTGTTGTCATCGCCATCATTATCACATTGTGTAGCTTCAATACTGTATTTATTAAGCCAATCATTATTGAAAACCATCCCTTCATCTCTGTATAAACTGCTATTTGTCAATAACCATTTTGCTGCTTGAATGACCTTGTGTGCTCTTATATTTAAAGATAATGCTGAACTTTTATACTGGAGTTTCCTTTTTAAATTGACTTTGATAGTAGTTGTCTGGCTGTTTAATCTTGGTAACATACTTACTGTGTGACTCACATCTGCAGGTACATTAACAATATTTCCAAGTATCTTAAGTTGTTTTCCTCTTGGAGCTTGCATTAATTTTTGAAATGCTATTCTTGGTGCCAGTAATCTACATTCTAATTCGTTTAATTCAAAGAAGTCTGGTTTGTCTGGAAACACCATACCATTAGCTACAGCACATGGTGGAATTTTACTTTTAATTAAATGATTATTACATGTTTTACAAATCCACTCCTTGTTATCAACACTTTTTTTATTGCAAAGATATTTGTCAATATCAGGATTGGAGTACCTAAGTTTATCAGCATTAATTACACTATGTCTATACCACATCTGCTCACAAGAAGTACAAATGTACAGTGGACCTTGTTTCACTGCATCATGGAATTTCTTAATTGATAATTCAATGGAGACAGCAGATGCTCTATAATTTTTCTGCCATTCATTGCAATTGTTGCTTTTCTCTTTAAATTTCTGAGCTTTTCTATAATTTCTCAAGTATTCATTACGTTTTACTTTTTTCTCTGGTGCTAAAGATGCTCTATAATTTCTCTGGTATTCATTATGTTTTGCTTTTTTCTCTGGTGACGCCATTGCTGATCGATAATAATTCTGGTATTCATTGCACTTGTTTTTCTTTTGACACTTCTGAGCTTTTCTATTATTTTTCAGACTAATATTGAATAGTTTTCACTATTTATTATTTCATCATTGCTTTCATTTGAATTATGATGAATTAAAGCTGAAGATGTCGAAACATAATGCCTTTCACCAATGTGTCCTATAAATATTGATCTAGAAGTTTGTAATAAATTTTGATGTGCACATTCAACCAATGTTAATTCAGAAAAATTTCGATTTGATTCTATGATGTGAATCTTTAAGTTCATTGCATCAGCCACTGCTTGTATTACAATATTATCAGCCCATGTACCTTGCTTAGACATATCAGCTAAATACTGTGCCCATGAAAAACCAACTACACTTTCTATGAATCTTTCAGGATTTTCACTTAAATACCTAACTGCTATAGCTCTGACTTCAGTATGATGACTTGAATCACTGTACAACTGATGTGATATCGACTTAAATAAACAATCTCCTCCACCACCAATATCTAATGGTCTTAGTCCATGTCTTAACATTCTATAGTTGAACATAAAATTAGGGTCACTAAGAGAAAACCCTGTGGTAGTATTATAATTGTTGGGACCAGGATTCAATTGAATATCACCAGATAGTAATATACTTTCTTTGGGTAAATTATGAGTCACTATTGCTTTGTTTGTTGTCATAAAGTAGTAAGTATAGAAACTATCTTGTCTCTGAACATATCTCAATTTCCATTGCTTGTAATTTTTAGCAATATTATATAAAACAGATGAAATAGGTACTTTTTTTGTAAGTACTTTCTTGCACTTGCTTCTTAGCTTTCTAGTTTTCAGTAAATGAAGAGTTTTTCCAAGTGGTATTCTAGATGGCTCTCTATGTCTTACTCTTCGACTTATTTGTTTCGAACATGATCGAGAATGTCTATGTGTTATTGTACATGGCAACTTGCTTAACTTGGACTTGTCCTTGGGCTTATTATAAGCATTTACTCTATTTACAGATGCATTGCAATGAGTAGTTAAGTTGTGACACTCAGAACCAGGCACAGCTTTCACAAACGCACTTAACGAATTGCGTAACTCCAAACCTTTCTGTTGGTTGCAAAAATCTTTTGTCCAATCGGATTCATTTTTGTTTGAATTAACATGATACGTCTCCCGAGGGAGATCGTTTATTGCCCCATTTCTGGGTTGATAGGTTTTGCATTTCGTGCGGAGTTTATTTGCTCCCTGAACGGGATTTTTTGCTCCCATAAAGGGAATTTTAGCTCCCATAAAGGGAATTTTAGCTCCCCGAGGGGAATATAGCTCTTGAAAAGAGTTAAAGAGCGCCAGGTTCTGGTTCTTTGATCGGTCGCCGTAATCTGGGTCTTCATGCTTTGATACGATCCGCGTTCTCTTTGCACGTAAACGCGAAAAATTGTCCAAAATCCTGAAAAGATCTCCAGCAAACACTTTTTCACAGATGCGTAGAAAACTGTGCCTGATTCTTGATGCAAAAGAGGATAAAAACATTGTATGAAATAGATGTACTCACGTTAGTTGAAGACTTCAACGGAGAGCGAAGAAAAAGCACATGGTAACCATATGACAATCGATAACAAGTCGGAGCCCCCACGTGAAACGATGTATGGTCGCCAAAGGTCGGAGGATCGTAGAATAATCCGAAAAAACACAAAAATAACACAAAATAATAGTAAAAATACACAACAAAAACAAATATATCAATTTCAATCAGGTTTGTTCGCCTTTAATCCAAGTTCCATTTCCTAGATGCTATTTGATTCGCGCGTAAATGAGCACCGATTCACACCCGAATGACCTGCGATTTACTCCGAATATCACTCAGTCTATCACTCAGTCTATCACCAACTCGATAGCATAGCTGCTTCGCATCTACGATGAGAAGCTGCAAAAATGTGATACTCTTTTATACGCCTTATAGCTCTTTCAACATGAATTCTTAATTTGGCAATGGTTTTTGTTTCTTTTACATCTTTGACGGAAAACTGACTCTGGCTTTGCAGAAATGGGGGAATGTTGTTTTTTGCACCCTTTGCTTCAACCAAATCGTCGATGTCAAATCCTTTGTCTGCCATGACAACATCATCTTTTTCTAATAGATCTAGCACTCCACTGCATCTAGTGATTTCTTTATCGGAAACCCCCCCAGTATAGAGTGAGGAAACAAAAGTAATAGCACCATGTGGAGAAATACCAACAAGGCCCTTTAAAGTGGTGTTGCTCTTATATGAGGAGTACAACTGTGATTGCAAAAGCAATGATGATGGTGTTTGCACATATATCTCAGTACAATCAAGTATAACCCTAGTTTTAGGATATAGGTCTTTAAAAACCTGGGGCATATGTAAATCGATCATTTCCCTTGAGGGCCATATCGGTTGGGTACCCAGTACAAAATACAAATAATTCGCCCATCTTGTAACTTTTCTACTAACTGATGAAATGCTGATATTGAATCTGTGTGCTAAATCCTGAGCAAACAAACCTAGTCGTATTCTTACTAAAAACAGAAAAAATTCATCAATCAAAAGTAAGCTTCTTGCAGGCCTGCTTTGCAGGGAGCTTATAGAATAAACATAGCTCATGTGTTGTGCTGTAGGTTCAATAAACCTAAAGAAATTACATAAATGTTGATACGAAAGAAAACCTGTATAAAACTTAATGTCATCATTATCATTTGAAAATCTCTCGGTACCAAACTTATATAATTTAGGAAATTCAACTTGTGCTCTAAGCTCTTCTATTTCTTTCTGAGCATCTTTGTAAGCTTCCCTCAGTGTTTCTAGTTCCCCAGGCTCATCAACTTCTTCAGTGTAAGGGCCAGCAGAAGATTCTGAAGGGGACATTGCTTGATGGTAAGTTTCCTCATCATCACTTTCATCAGTCTGTGTGCCACTGTAAAATAAACAAAGTTTTACTTTTGGTTTTTATAACGATGAACGCATGATAACTTGTTTTTGCATTTAGTTCCCCCCTTCCTATAGCAGGGGTACACTAAGACCACGTACCTATCAACATGTATTATTTTTCTTCTTTGTTTTATGGGACCTCTCCATTCAAAAACAGAAGGAACAACACCAGACTTAAGGTTTCTTTTTCTTTTAGCACTTAGAGGGCGGTAATCACTTTCAAGAGAGTGCCTGGAGCAAACTCTTGTGTTACCTGTAATCTACAAAACAAAAACACTGTATTATTAAGATTATTTGGTATACCGTCTCCACTATTTACTGTAAATATTTTACCTTAAAAGAGGTCCCTTCGTCTCTTCTGATCTTTGAGATCCACTCTGCCTTTAATGATGTGTCTTTTGGAAATCGATGGAAGGAAAGCTCTTGGTTGTAGCGAGAATCGCCGGTACACTTTGGGACACAACAATGTTGACGAGAGAGTGTAAGCTTCGTAGTAAGCTTCGTTGCATCTTCATGTCCACTATCTATACCATTAACATGAGATGTAAGCTCAGGAAGTCTCGATATATCAGTCAATTCATCTGGAATCATTAAATTCGAAGATAAATTAAATTCGAGAAGCATTTTATGCACAAAAACAGTCTATAAATTGTTGCCGCCAGCAGTCGGCGAAGATATCACACCTCGAGTTTTAAAACGAAAATCAGGCCTCAAATGCTAGCAAATATGAGTTTTTATTAGTATAAGAGGATCTGTAGGTATATCTACATTCATTTCAAAAGAATCTTGACAATTGAAGAGAAATTTTGATGTTAAATCGGGGTTTGAATGAGTCATAAACATACCTGAGAATTCCGCCATTTGCACACGCGTCTTCTGTCCACGGCGACCAGAATAAAGACAAAAAACTCTCTTTTGCGGCCAATCTTTATGATAAAAATTATCGCCAACGATAAAAAAACACTTCTTTCAACTTTATACGGAATATCGGGTCAAACCAGATAGAACAAAGGTTAAAAACAGTCAGTATAGTCTTGGTATCGCTAAGCTTCGCCACTCAAAGTCTTATTGTTGTCAAGGAATGCATGGTTAGCTTGCCCACCACGGGCTTGTTGCTATGGGGCAAATTGACACGTGATCAATTGCTGCAAATGGCCTATTGAATACGTTTCTTTTTTTATAAGTTTTGTTTTGTATTGCTTTATGGTACGTTTGGGTTTTCTTATGGTTGGGCACACACATGAGGACATTGATCAGATGTTTTCGTGTATCGCCAAAACTCCTGTAGGTGAGTGTCATAACTGTGGAAGACCTAGGCGACAAAATAAAACAAGTATATAACCCATCTCCGGAAGAAGCTATTGTAGATCTCCGCGATGTGAAAAGATGGATGCAGCAGCAAATTCCGCCTCTGTCTGGCCACTCTGAACCCCATCAGTTCAAGATTGAAAAGAATGGTGGCACTGGTGCGGTTCAGCTGCACTTTTGGAAATGGAGCAAAAGCAAGCTCTGGTTGCCCAACACAGAAACTGAAGAGGAATCAATCATTTTGTTCAAGTCAACCCCAAAAGGTACCGTTAGCAGTAAAGATTCATTCGAAGACCACAGCTATCAGTATCAAACAATCAATCGGCCTGTGCAACCCGCTTCTGATAGAGTTAGTACTCCTCTAGAAAGATTATTTAAAAATCTTGAGAATGACATTGCTAAAAATATTCAGGAACTAGAAGCAAAAAAACAAGAGGTCCAGGAAATGGAGAGAGAAATCAATGCGGCTCTTCAAACTCATTCTAACGTACCGGTATGTAGCCAATGCCATTTACGCGAAGGTCACACGAAGAGAAATTGTCATCTTGGTCAGTGTTCAAGTGCGAAGGTTTGTGGAATGATTGAAAGGCATCCTGAAGAAAAAGGTCGAAAAAGAAAACTAGAAACTAGTACAGAAGTCCTCTCTTTCTACTACTAGTACTAGTAATTTAGCCGCAGATAAAGACTCAAAAGTAACAAAGTCGTCTGTTAAAGCTGCTGAAGAGCCAAGAACAAGTTTAGCCCTCCTGGCCCACATAGCCGAACAAAGACTGTCTTGATGAAAATTATTACTACTCCATGTACTGAACAATATTATCAGTTTATTAAGAATCCATTGACATTATTAAAAGTTTTACCTAGGACTAACTATAAGAGTTCAAAGTTGATTTAAAATTTCCTGTTTGCTCGTTTGGATAAGCGAACTTGTTTACATTTTTGACATACATAACAACTATGAAAGATGTCAAAAGTTGCTTAGTGTACGAGTGTATTTTATAGACAGCAAACGCAACGTATTTTCATTAGTAAAGTTCCATACTTGTTGAGTTTTATGTAATAAAATTTTATCATTTACTTTCTGAATCAACTGAATTGAGAGCGTCATATGTCGATGCTTTCAAGTTTAAATGAACATTGTTTTGCAATCTGTATTGCATTACATTTCTCATTTTAGAAAATACAAGTTCAACTGGATTGAAGTCCGGTGAGTACGTGGGCAAGTAAACCAATTCAATTCCTAAATCACTTAGAAAATCTTCAAGAGCTTGACCTCCAGCGTTATGATGAGTGGGACAGTTATCCATTATGACAATGTCGCCAACCTCTAAGGCTGGTCGACGGGTAACGATGTCGCTAGCTTGCGCGGCCTCTGCCCAGAAGTTTAGAAAATGTATCATGTCGGAGGGTCCATCAACAATGTTCGCGTACTTAATGCCTTCAATCCCCGCAAGAAGGTTTAACGTTATATTAGGCGATTCATGACATCTAACAAAGTCGACACACCTTTCACCTTTTGGCGCATGACCATAAACACGTTTGTAGGAATCTGGAACTTTTAGCCCTGCTTCGTCGAAAAATTTAAGTTTGTTTGGGTCTTTCGAATGGAGATAATTGATGAACATCTGTGTGTAAATCATATTTACTGCTGTAAATCTTTCTTCTGCAACATAGGAGACTTTTTTACGCGAGTAGGCTTTACAGGTTGGCATACGTTCAGGTAGCGCTTTAGAAATAGCGGACGTAGATGTGCCGCCAATAATGTTACCATACTGCTGAAGCTCGTTCAGAAGTTCCTTTTCAGTAATGGTAGGGCTGGCATTTATCAGTACTTCTATAAGAACAAGATCTCCATTGTTCAAATGACTTGGATTACCTCCCTTTTAAGGAAGTGGATCTAAAGTATTTCGGTTGCAAAACATCTCCCATAAGCTCTTAACGGTTGAATTGCTGACCCTAAACTTGTTAGCAATCTGCAAGAATTGTCCAGCAAAATAACCGGTCGCTTGATGACCACCATTTAACAATATTTCATCAATAATCAGACTTCTTAGATCGGGATCTAAAGGAGAACCTTTACGATAAGTGCGCCCTTTCTGATTAACCGCCATCTTTTCGCGCGTAACAACAGTGTAATCGTAGCCTAACAACTTTCATTTGTGACGTCATAACTACATGTTTGACCTAGGAAACTAATCGATAAAACTTTAGCCGTTCCAAGCTCAACCAAAAAGCGCAGTAACTGAACAGGATGAGCAGGTCCACGAGGAGCTCGAGAAAAGATTAAACAAGGAACGAAAAGAACCTAAGGTATTTTTCATTGGCTAACAAGCTGTCTGAATTGGGACTACATGTTCCTAAGCACTTTTTCTTGGATTAAAACACAGGTCACGTTGAAAAAGAAAAAGCCAGTTTCTACTGACAGGAAAAGAAAGGCAAGCACTGAGAAGCTCAAGAGATATGGGAAAAAATAAAAGAAAACCACTTGAATAAATCGAATTAGAATCATTACCCAGATGATTATAAAAAATCGCGGGCGATGAGGGGTTTTAGAATATGTAAGAGTAAAATACCGACAACGGAGGCTTTAGTTCAAATTTGATAAGGTTTTCACACAACTCCCCCATGAGAAACGTTTGAATTTAAAGTACTTTCGCATTAATTTCATTGCCTTTATTTTCTTAAGTCACGCTTGAAAATAATAATAAAAAGCTGTGTTAAAAATCCTTAGTTAAATAAAATACAATATTCCTTTGAGTGCGAACACAAAACATTTAATTGCTTTGTGAGTATTCCCAAGGCATTAACAAGGCATTGCATGTCGAAATACTGAGCTTTCACTTCATTTTGATTAGTGGCCTACGACAGCAGTGACGATGCCAAAGACCAATACCACTTGGACAGTTCGTACTTGGGAGGACTGGGCTGGGATAAGCAACCAAAGCTTCAAATTTGACACGACAAATACGTAGAGCCCAATTTGTTGCAAATAGGAAGTGACAGGAAGTTGAATTACTGGCTTGCAAAATTTGTGGCAGAGGACAGAAAGAAAAGCATCAGTGGAGTACCCTATCCTCCTAACACTCTCTATCAGTTGTGCTGTGGCACACACAGGAATTTTAGAGAAAATGGCAGGCCAGGGCCGAATCTGTTTGAGAACCCAAGCTTCAAGAAATTCCAAGATTCTTTAGATGGGGAGATGAAAAGGCTGACTGCTCAAGGATACGGATTGACGGTTAAAGAGGCAGAAGCCTTTACAGAGGAACCAGAGGAAAAGTTATGGAATCTTAAACTTATTGGTGACCATTCTCCGTAATGTCTTCTAAACACTATGCTTGTTATATAAGATGGCCTCGAAATGTAGCCTGTTGTACAGAATCGATATGTCGTACATCACGGACGATGAAGCGTGAAATTATGACAGCGTTGTTAAGACTGAACTGGACTTTCGTCAACATGCATCAAGAAAAAAAATTCGGACAGTAGAAGACCCTTTAAATCAACCTATGTGCAAGACGAATAGAGGTTTAAAGTCTCTTGGATCTAAAGGGGGAAATGATATTTGGCTGCCGAATATCAAGGGAAGGAGCTTAATTAAACTCGGAGCTTAATAAGAACTTATTTTACTTTAAGTGAGTGGCCAAATTATTATTTTTGGTTAGTTGTTTGATGGTATTAATATGATAGAGAAAAGTTCGGGATACCATGTGTTTATAAACCCCTTTCTGTTAGGAGTTTAGCCAACGTGTACCTAGTGAAAAGGTCCTTCTTGCTTAATCTCCTAATCATTGTGTGAAGCGTTGATTACGATCCCGGCTGTTACCTAACCGTTAGGAGATCCTTGCTTTAGTACCTAAAGCCCTAACGATTAGTATCCTGACCCCAAAAGTCGGATTTAATTGTACTAGTCTGAATTATATGGACCAGTGTTTCAAGTATTTCCAGTTCTTATCAGGATTCGTAGGCTAATATGCTTAATATACTGGTGTATTGAAGCGAAAACAACCTAGTAAAGCGAGATGATTGAAGGGGATACGAACCGATAAAATATTATCACATTGGCTGCGTTTTGAAATTGTCAAAACTTTAGTAAAATACAACTAAAAGTAAAGCAGCATAGATAGAAATTCCTAGAGCCGTTATAGGGAACCGCAGCATGTAATATTTGGTAATATTTTACCTGCCATTGCTCAAACTGAGTCATCTGCGCTCCGGATAGGGAATTTATTCCTGGTTTATTAAAGAACAGGGATGTCAGAGCATTATTCTTAAAAGGGGAGGGGGAGCGGAGGGGGCTATCATTCAGATTATATATAAGTGATATAAAAACGTGCAAACAGATGTGCAAGTGTGCAAGTTAAGTGTAGAAAATGTGGGGGGCTATAGGCCCCTAGACCTCCTTCCTCTGATTCCCTGAAGAATCAAACAGTTTTGGTCAGTGTGGTAACATTTTAGTGATTATTAAACTCTTAAGAGTGGCCGTCTGTAACTGCCGCCTTAGGTGTGTAAAATGATAAAAATCAAAATCCCTCAAACTCTGTCAAAATATAGGTCTTAGGGAACTATTTCAAGAAAAAAAGGTCTAAGTTTCATTGGATTTATATTTTTTGCAAACGGCGACAAATTTGATTTCATGGCTCGGAGGGAGAGTTTACCGTGGTTTGACCATAGTAGTTTGAAATTTCGCCTGAAGCTATAAAACTTAATGGAACTAAATAATTATAAATTACTCAATAACTTGAGATGCTGGTGCACATTTCAAGGGGTTGATATTTAATTTCCATAGAATACTTAATATTTTACAGATTTTTCAATATTTTGCTTTTTGGAGCGATTTTTCATTAACATAAAAAGGCCCAAGTTTTATGGCAAATATCGCCACTGATATGTGGCCTACGGTGACCAAATTGTTATCCAGCTGTAGTCCAATGTCTCCTCTTTAAATACATGTAATAATATTTTGGGGCCACTCAATACGTTGTTTTTTGGAGCGCGAAACAAATGTGCACCAAAACGGCGAATACATTACATGAAATTACTGTCACGTGGTCAGTCAATACACAAATAAAGTAAGAAAAAGATATTTTTGCCCGTGAAAGTGCTTCACATCAAGTTATTATTTATGACAGAGACAAAAAGAAACACATTCACTTACATCTATCCAGTTATCAGTAGCTTTTCTCGTATTTACCAGGGATTTTACATCGTGACTCGAAGCCATCACAAATAACACACGAGTGAAATACTCTTCCACCTTCGTTTCATCGTCCACGACCAGAAACTCTCTAAATGATCTGAATATCACATGCCGAGGTTTACAAGAGTAGAACAAAGGTCATCAGAGGAGATTATTTCTTTAGACAAATCGTCCAGGTCAAGATGATCCGGATTAATGATTCTGTATGTCAACAAGATTGGCGCTTACGTGACACACAGGAACCCCACTTGATGTTACATATTGTTTTTCTGATATTTTACAGTCTTCTGTTCGTATATTCAAAGGGTGTTCTTTTTTTTCTTTTTTTTTTTTTTTTTTTTTTTGCTATGCTACTATATTTCTAAATAATCCTTCAAAGTTGTTAAGTCAAAATGAGGAAAACTTAGCAATCGAGTAATTTACCACTTTCGCAACTGGGGACAGCCTCGCGGTAGGTCTCCCAGAGGTCAAATTACATCGAAATGCAGATGTCTAGTTAACAAATCAGCGATCTGGAATTTTACAGCTCTAAGTTTTAATGGTCGATATATTAGTAGGTTCTGTCGAAGAGGTTCTTCGAAGAAAAAATCTATGTCTTTGAGTTCTTGAAGTCGACACTCGGCGACTCTATGGGTATGTAAATGGCTACTTGTGGGTACTCGAGGTTTGTCGATGGACAGTGCGGTGCAAGTAGGGACTATCCTGAGGACCTTTCCTGTTTGCCAATCGAAAATTGTAAGCGACAAATTAAAGGTCACCTCAATTTATTGAATGTTAGAGATGCAAGCCTAAAGACCGAGGCGCAGCTACTTTTATCAAGAGCAGGTAAGAAATGCTGACGTGAGAGATCAGTTCACAAGAATCGAACTATGCTACGGATTGACTCAAGAGAATATGAGTTCATTTTCTCTTGATTGACTGCTATCATCTAGTTGTACGTGGAAACTCTTTTAGGCATTGCTAGGAATAATTAAGATGTGTTACGATTTTGCCTTTTCATAATACCATATATGACATACTTTTGAGACGGATTAAAGGAAGAGAATCCTTCCCCCTCCCCTACCCCTCCCCCTCCGATTCTGAATAAAGTTAGAAATTAATTTCGTATGTTTATTTCGGCCGATACACTATTTTTTCTGCATCGTTTAGCTCCCAACCCTTTCAAGGCTGCCAAGTTTACCTATCACGCACAATCTTGAGTATCAAAACTTACACTTCAGGCGCGCTGATTTTGCAATCAATTCGTTTCAAGGTTTATTCGAAAGCTCTCCCATCCAACTTAAGATTACTGTTTGTCCGCGTCACCGGGACTTGCATGGTATAAGGTGGCGCACATGCAAAAAGATGTGCTCAGTACCTGTTGGTTGGTGCAAACATAAACCCAGACAATACAAAGGAGACCGTGGAATTACATCCATCCAGTCTGAAGAACTGTACAGGATTACAAAGTGCCTTATTCCTGTTGGTTTGCGTAAGTATGATTGAATCTGTGATGGGAATCTTAACTTAATGTACAATGAATTTCTTGTTTAGAAGATATTTCATTCAGATCTGCTTGCGAGAGCAGTTTTTTTGCATAGTGGGTATTTCTTTTGATTAACACACAAATATTATAAACCTTTCAGCCATATGCAAGCGTTGTCGTGCTCAGTTAAAAGAGGAGCTGGAATCAAGCCCTCAAACCCTGACGGATGTAGCTCAAATTGCGCAAGGAACTACTTCTGAGGATACCGAGATTACTCAAGTACGTCAGTATTATTTGTTTCATTATTTATAATGACCGATGTCGGTTAGTATATAGTTATATTATCATTTTCGAATATCTTGCATATGCTTCACGATTGAAAGGGAACCATGCAATACCATTCGCCGGAAAGATTTGAAACAGGCATCTGTCTATATTTCCCTTTTACAAAGAGGAAATCTATGGGTACAACCCCGGGAGTTTCATCTCTTCTCTTTACGGTCTTACTAGTTGTATATCAATTGGTCTGCGTTTGTTGAGTTATGGTGTTTCCTTGCAGAACACTCAGAACATTCATGGAGGCGAAGACGACGTCGACAACCTAGGCGATTTGCTAAGTAAGATATCTACTGTAGAAGACAATGTCGATATCCTGCCAGACGGAACAAGCAGCACCAGTGAATCTGCAACAGCTACAAGCACCAACAATCAGCTCAAGAAAGTTGCTGCAGAAGACACTAGTGTAATTCTGTCAGATGAAACATCTAGCAGCAATGGATTGACAGCTACAACCATCAATAGTCAGAAATTAAAAAAACTCAATGAATTCCTCCATGTCTGCGGCGGGACAGCACCAATCGGTCAACCCAAAAAGCGGTGGGAAGATTTGACCACGCGCAGTAAAAATAATCGTGTTGATAAGGCTACAACTTTAATCGTGTCCGCTTTGGAAGTGATAACACCCGGTGATGCTGGAAGTATTTGGGACGCTATTCAGACGTCACAAAGTGACGAAAAGGTTCTTGGGATTTCGCATTCAGCCGACAGAAAATATCTTGAGGCCTTAGCTGAGACCTACGAGAATGCGACTAGTTGGAACACCCGTAGACAGGTCTTGGGAATAATTGCAGATCTGGTTCCTTTTTCTCAGATCCAGAGATTTATCCCTGGTATAACAGAGTATCGCTTCAAGATAGCCAGATTGCATATTCTTAAGTATGGGCGTGGGGCACCAGTACCAGTGCAAAGGAGTCCCAGAATGAAAGTTGATGAGAATCAGCTGGATCACTTCCTTTCCTTTATAACTAGTCCTCATGTTATTCAAGATCTCCCGTTCGGCCAACGATACCTCCACTTAGCAAATGGGCAAGTCATTGAATGTCCAAATGTAATTCGATCGATGATTCCGCAAAGAATCGCCACGCAGTACACACAGTTTTGCAAAGAAGATGGAACCAAACCTTTGAGCCCGTCGACCATCTTACGAATTTTATCAGTTTGCACTGCAACTGTACGAAAGTCTTTGCAGGGTTTGGACTATATTTCAGCTGAGGGAGCCAAGGCATTTGATGATTTGGCTGGATTACTCGCAAAGCTTGCAAACTATGGTTGCGATCAACAGTGGGTCAGTTCTTGCGAGACAGCGTTAAAAGCTATGAAACAGTACGTTAAAACTGACTACAAGGTAATTATATTTTTTCATTATATAGTACTTGGGTGTTGTGAGACCGCACAGTCTTTGTTATTTAAGCAATACCGATAGTCCTTATCGAAATTCCACTGCAAGACACGCGAAGATGGAAAATTAGGGGAGGGGAAGGCTACAAGGTTCTAAAAGCATGCTTAAAACCATGCTTAAAACCATGCTTACCCAATACCTCTTCTAATTTTGTCCAAAACTGACCTCATTGTTATTAAATCTTACAGGTGCACATTTCTGATGCCTCAAACGTCCCTGACCACTGCTGTGTCTACGCCTTGAGTGACAAGAAGCAACCCCCTTCCGTTCCAAGTGCAACCACTTCCACAATCACTCCTGTTCGTCGTGCGAACAACTAAAATCTACCCTTGCTTCGATTGAGTCAAGTGTAAAAAGTACAGCTGAAAAACGTCCAGAGGAAGAACGTGACGATATGATATTTACTCGTCAGCAGTCAGTAGCCGCAATAGAAGCATGGAAACAGCTACGTTCCGTTCAACAAGATAAGCCCTGCACAGATCTTCTAGCCAAACTAGACGAAAACTCAGTTTTGATTACTCAAGACTGGGCAATGAAGTTTTTGCCGCAAAAATACAGAGAAACACAGATGGACTGGTTTGGAAAAAGAGGCATATCTTGGCACATTAGTGTTGTCATAAGGCGGTTGGCAAACGGTAAACTACAACAACAAGTATTCATTCATATTGTAGAGAACTGTTGCCAAGATACTGACGTGGTCATACCAATCATGCAGCACACTCTTACAGAGCTAAAAAAAGAACACCCAGATATCACCTCCGCTGCATATCGCCAAGACAACGCCGGCTGCTATCACAGTGGCCCCATGTTGGCAGCTTGTTGCCTTATGGAGGAAACTACAGGAATAAGTGTTGACCGGGTTGATTTCAGTGATCCCCAGGGTGGTAAGGGGGCATGCGATCGCAAGGCTGCCACAATCAAATGTCATGTTCGCCAGTACATAAACGAAGGTCACGATGTAGTGAATGCAGCTCAATTAAGAGAAGCCATCTTATCTAACGGGGGCGTACATGGTGTGCGAGTGGCACTGGTAGACGCAGGAGGAATCAAGCCTTTGGAACCAATAAAGATAATTGGCATCAGCACGCTGAATAATTTTGCCATCGAAAACAAAGAAATGACAGCGTGGAAAGCATACGACATAGGCAATGGAAAGATCATACCTTGGGCTAAACTAAATGGTAAACATATTTCGCTAAAAATAATGATGATGTTGGTAGTGGATAGCGATGGCGATGGCGATGATGATGGTGATAATAATGATGATGGTGATGGTGATAATAATGATGGTTATGCCTTTGATGATGGTAGTGGTGATGATAATGATGATGATGATGGTCACATGATGCTAATGATGGTCCTGGTAGCGAAGATGGTAATGATGGTGATGCCATTCGCGTTGCTTATGTTGTTGTTGTTGGTGGTGGTGGTGGTGGTGATAGTGGTTTTGACAATGATGATGGCAGTGTGGTGATGACATGATGATTATGATGGTCCTGGTAGCGAAGATGGCGATGATAGGTGTTGCTTGTGTTGTTGTTGTTGTTGTTGGTCGTGCTGGTGGTCAGGTGGTGGTGGTGATGATGATGATAGTTACATATAATTTTCAATACAATATATTTTCAGTGTCTGGCAGCTTGTGCCTCACAACGTTTAAAACTTTCAATTGTGAGTTTTCTGTTGGTGATTTCGTGGACATCACTCCATCCAGAAGCCAAAACACCACTAAGGCGGTTAACGTCAACGCCGATGACGAAGGCGATGATAATGAGGATGACGACATTGACGAGGAAAAAGAAAAGTTGTTCACCTGTCCCCATGAGGGGTGCATAAAGAATTATCATCGACACTCATCTCTTGTAAACCATATGGAATATGGAGTATGTGAGCTGCGGCCAGAAAGACAAGGTCTCATAGACAAGGCCAAAGTGATGTATACAGAGAAAGTGTTGCAAGGTGTTGGTGAACAGCCTGTTTTGAAAAGCTCCGATACTCCACTGTTCAACAATGAAGACATGCTACCCGAGGGATGGGCACTTAGAACCACTAAATCCAACAAGCGATTTAACGAAAAACAGATATCATATCTCAATGAGAAGTTTGACATTGGTAAGGAGACAGGGCATAAGCTTGATCCCGCGACCGTGAGTAAAGACATGCGCTATGCTAAAGATCCAGACGGCAATAGGCGATTTACCCTGAGTGAATTCCTGACCTCCCAGCAGATACAGTCATACTTCTCTCGCAGGACTTCAAAGCAAAAGAAGGGGCAAGTGAACCAACCTCAAGATAGAGTTGCAGCGGAAGACCAGGTGGCTTACTCTAATGCACGATCTACCATCTTAAATGAGTGCCAACTGATACACCCAATAGTGTATGACTCGTACAACCTCTGCACCTTGAGTTCTAAAAATAACTTGAAGAAATTCAGCGTCTCCCTCCTCCGTGATATCTGTGAGCATTTTCATCTAGATGTTTCGGCAATAACTGCCCATCTGAAAGCTCCTTATATAGCATTGATTAACGATATGGTTAAATCGTGCAGCTGTTCAAATTAATGGGCTGCATGGTATCTTTCTTCTAAATCATATTCCAAATTAACTTATTTGGTCAAATGAGAAAAACTGTTTTAAAATGTTGGTTGCTGATTTTGCATATTGATGTAACATGCAATAACAAGTGGGGTTCCTGTGTGTCACGTAAGCGCCAATCTTGTTGACATACAGAATCATTAATCCGGATCATCTTGACCTGGACGATTTGTCTAAAGAAATAATCTCCTCTGATGACCTTCGTTTTACTCTTGTAAACCTCGGCATGTGATATTCAGATCATTTAGAGAGTTTCTGGTCGTGGACGATGAAACGAAGGTGGAAGAGTATTTCACTCGTGTGTTATTTGTGATGGCTTTGAGTCACGATGTAAAATCCCTGGTAAATACGAGAAAAGCTACTGTTAACTGGATAGATGTAAGTGAATGTGTTTCTTTTTGTCTCTGTCATAAATAATAACTTGATGTGAAGCACTTTCACGGGCAAAAATATCTTTTTCTTACTTTATTTGTGTATTGACTGACCACGTGACAGTAATTTCATGTAATGTATTCGCCGTTTTGGTGCACATTTGTTTCGCGCTCCAAAAAACAACGTATTGAGTGGCCCCAAAATATTATTACATGTATTTAAAGAGGAGACATTGGACTACAGCTGGATAACAATTTGGTCACCGTAGGCCACATATCAGTGGCGATATTTGCCATAAAACTTGGGCCTTTTTATGTTAATGAAAAATCGCTCCAAAAAGCAAAATATTGAAAAATCTGTAAAATATTAAGTATTCTATGGAAATTAAATATCAACCCCTTGAAATGTGCACCAGCATCTCAAGTTATTGAGTAATTTATAATTATTTAGTTCCATTAAGTTTTATAGCTTCAGGCGAAATTTCAAACTACTATGGTCAAACCACGGTAAACTCTCCCTCCGAGCCATGAAATCAAATTTGTCGCCGTTTGCAAAAAATATAAATCCAATGAAACTTAGACCTTTTTTTCTTGAAATAGTTCCCTAAGACCTATATTTTGACAGAGTTTGAGGGATTTTGATTTTTATCATTTTACACACCTAAGGCGGCAGTTACAGACAGCTCTTAAGGAGTATTTACTGCAATGTTAAAAGGGCTTTGATGAATGGTTAAGACAAAATTCCCGTAAGATTTACACAATAATACTAGGGCATTCTAGTCGGCTTATGGACGTAGAGAGTCAAAATATTATAATCCTTTGCTACCATAGAATTTTTAATTGAATTTCCCTTGATAGAAGATGGTTTTATCTTTAAAAAAATAGGTATGGCTAGATACTGTGAAACTGGACAGAAAAGAAAATATCATATTTGACTATGAAGTAAAACCATGTCGACCTACAGAGTCACAGATGCCCCTAATGATAATACGAAGTGTCACACACCCTTAGTTCCTCGACTGAACTAGTACAGTATAAATATATGATGCAATTCATTTTTAGCTTTTGAAAACTGTTAAGCGACGAAGCCATCTACATTGAAAAAGATTTTGCGAACTACCTGGGGCTATTTAATTATTTCTGCTGTTTGTATTTGAAGTTTCTGGCTTGGAATCGGAATAGAAGAATTTTGCATGGCACAGACTCGCATATTCATCCACAAATACATGAGATATCAATAAGAATAATGCCAAAAATTCCACTAGTTAAATGGTGTAGGTACATGTAGTGCTCAGAGTTACTGTATGTGAAACTCACAAGTTTTTGAAGCTACTTTATTACACTTTATTCTGCGTGTGACAACCTAATGTGAGGTTTTTCCTAGGTTCTGTTTAACTGCTTCTCTTTTTCTTAAAATACCTCAAAAATAATTTTATTCCTAAATTTTGAAGTCCTTAACCTCTTCTAGCCACAACAATGACGGCTTTTGGAAGAGTAAAAAACGACAAATTGGTCATAAATATTAGTGAAATCTAGAGAGAATAAGGACGCATCCAAAACCAGCTTCCTCCTTTGACATCACAGCCCAGTCCCCTCGGTTATCATTTCATGCGGCTGGAGTTTGACTGCTCGAAAAAAACTGAAAGAAGCTTGAGTATCAAAAAATTCTTTCAACATGTTTCTTAGAATAGCTTACATTTTTATATAACAAAATAATAAAATAAAGGTCATAGGCACTTTACTGCCATTTGCATTGCCACGCAGCCACCCCAGAAAAAAATCGCGACGTCAATTTTGAAATAGACTGCCGTCAATCAAATAAGTTGACATCATTTACACGCATGTGTGATTCGAAAGGCGCCAAAACTTATCGATCGTTTACAAGTATTATGAGCCACACTCACCGGGCCTATCCGGGCCGATCAAAACGCGTGTTTGATTGACGGTAGTCTATTGCAAAGTGCACGTCGCGATTTTTGTCTGGGGTGGCCGCGTAGCAATGCAAAAAGCGGTAATGACACTGTTTTTTCTGTATACTGAAAACCGTCACTGACATAAGTAACTTTTTTCTTTGGCGTTTGTTCGCTGTTCATTGAATTGTTTTTTATCAATTAAAGTCAGTTAAACTATAATCAGTTACCTTGACAAACAATTGATAACAAGAGCAACACCACCATGGTCAATAACTTGCTGCTTGATTTCTTTATCTTTGGTCCATGTATTTAAAATGGCATGTTTAATAATTAGTACCTCTTGAAAAGCACCTATAACTATTTCATGAACAAAATAGGTAGTTAAAAAAGTATTTCTTACCAAGACAACAATTGCAAAGACCACCAATCCCAAACTCCACTTGCTTTTCACTGTCCTCCGTCAAGGCATCTGCATTATGATGAAGTTCATTCAAAATGTAGATTCATTTATGAATTCCGTTTACCTAAATATTTTAAAAGTCTGGTTCCAGTAAAATTTATTCTTAACTCTTTTTTCTGCCAAATGGATAGGCAATAAAATCTTTTCGAACCTATAGTGAGTTCTGTAAATTAATGTGGTCATGATCTGTGGAGAGGACACTCAGACCACAAAAAAAAACTTCATGTCATAATTTAATTCCTGACCTCTCTACTGTTTCAAACACTCTAAAATTAAGCAATGGTTCAAGTACACCTACTTGCAAGAAGGTTGTCATACAAGAATAGAACATTAGTAGTTTAGTGAGAAAGGAATACATTAAAAGATAAAACAAAACGTTCATCTTCAGTGATCTTCTTTTGTTTTTTAATATAATTCCTATCCCACTAAATCACTAATAACACCGGTCCTTATAGAATTTCTATCTATGCTGCTTTACTTTTAGTTGTATTTTACTAAAGTTTTGACAATTTTAAAACACAGCCAATGTGATAATATCTTATCAGTTCGTCTCCCCTTCAATCACCTCACTTGCTTTACTAGCTTGTTTTCGCTTCAATACACCAGTATATTAAAAGCGACTGTCTGTAAAAATCAAGAATGGTCGGACAACTGTGAAAAATTCAATTTCTCCATACTTTGCCCAAAAGACCCTTATGGTAAACTATTTTCGAAAATAGCATTAAAAAGTTTGGCCGATTTTTATTTTTGGCGAAATTGAGAAAAGTTGAAATTCCCGTACGTTGGCGTCTGGCGGTCTTCCAAATGGGTGGAAAATGAAGCATATTTGATGATCGCTCACGACCTGACGAAAGGCCGTTGGAAACTGAAAATCCCACAACTGATTTACCTATGTTTAAGCTATCAACACATATAATTTGAGCTATAAAGACGTTTTATTTATTTTTATTTTCTTACTATGCTGAGGGCAGTTCGGAGCCGCTAGAGAAAACATTGAATTAAGGGCAAATTCAATGCAATAATTCTCCAATGCGCTATACAGTTTTACAGAAAAAATAATTTTCCCTTGAAGCCCAATTATCATAGTTAGTCACCACAAAATTTCTAACTTGGCCCGCTAAAAGCCTTACTTCTAGAGAAACAGTTCTAAGCACTACTTTGACCTATTGTAACACAATCTCGCACTTGAGCGTTACCGAGATGATAGGCCTTAGCGGCTTCTAAAAAAATGTTCTGTGCTTATAGATGACTGTCGTATTAATTTTTGCTTGTTATTCGACAGCAGAGGTATACGTTTTATAATATTAAGATGATAATATTCGAGAATCTAGGTACTGACCTGCAAAAATAGACTACAAGTTACATTCCTACAGTAACGCAATCCAATAACAACAAAGGCCTAATATGATAATTTTGCACAAAACCAATTCAAAAGAGGAAATATTGAAACAAAACTGAAACTCAAAATTATATAAAATTGATACTGCATTTATAGATAATAAAGGCCATATCCAATGTGAGTAAAAATGACAGCTGTTTGTTACGATGAAACTATTTACGTTGTTCACATTTATATTTACTAAACAAGCTTTATATCTTATGTTATGTGTGATCTTATAGTCATTACTGCATTGTCCAAGGCGTGAAGCTTGCTAGTTGTCTAGACGAGCGCCTTCGTTTGTGTCGTAAGAAATAAACGCGTGTTATGTTTGACGGCTCCATTCTACAAATATTGTGAAATATTGAACTTTCTTACCATTGCGCGATGTCGATTTAGCTGGTTGCTGCGTTGGTGAAATGGCTTCGTGCGGTTATTCTCTCTTGCTTCAAGATCCTATACCTTGTGGAGCAAGCTGGAGGAATACCGACAATATACAGTGTACTGCTTTGAGTGAGTGTGACAAAGACATAACGCAGCACCTCAAGACCTGTAAATTAGTGGCTGATGATTTTGTTAAAGACGAACAAACACTTCTACTTGCAAGAGCAGGTAACTGATGTTGTTTCTTTCATAACTTTCATACTTTCCAGTTCCCTGCTAGCAGAGTTCATCCACGGGAGACGCTATTAGCATGGAAACTCTACGGCAACCCCAAAAGCTAACCTTTAATCGTGTTTAATTTTAATTGAAGGAGTTTTTCAATCAGATGATTCGAATCTGTCTTTGACTATTTGTCCACACCACCGGGATGCCTGTGGTGCTCATTGGAAATGCGGGAAAGTGAGGTAGCTTCTCACAAGTCCTCTGCAAAAGGAGATCGTAGTGTTAACAGCAATGAGTCACAGTACATCTTCTTCATAACGAAAACATTGATCCCAGTAGGAACACGTGAGTTATAAATATGCATACTTTTTTAATATTATCAGAATGACTATAACACCCATAATGCATTGCTAGTCAGCAATTCCGTCTATTGTCTACATTTGACAAAGTCGGGTCGTTTATATATATCATTTTTGATTATTATCAACAGTAATTTGTAAAAGATGCAAAGAGCAACTTGCCGATAAAGTGAAGGATTTTGGTTGACACAACTGCTCGCAAAGGAACATCCCATGTGGATGACGCAACTGAGGGCTTCGATAACCAAGAAAGTAGTGGAGAAGAAAGCGTGCAACAGGTATGCGTATTTTGTCGTATGAAATATATGATTTAATCAGGGGCATAGCGAGGTTGGGATTATGAGGAGGGGGGGGGGGGCGTGTATGTACCATTTTCCCGCCAAATCCACAGGAATCCCGCATGAATTAATTAAATTTTGGTGCCGAAAGCAAACTTTTTTTTTGGCGGGGGGCACGGGCCCCCCATGCCCCCTCCCTACGCCAGTGGATTTAATGCTATTTCAAATTACTTACAGTTGTACCTTTTTTGCAGGGGAGCGATAAACAGGCTTCTTCATGTGACGAGCTAGAGAAGAAAATGGAGAAGCTTGAGCTTAAAGATGAAAGCTATTTTCTGTCGCCAGCTGAAACCACCAGCACAACATCTTCCGAAAGTACCCCATCTAGAGGATATCATGAGCTTGGCCAAAGATTTAGACTGAATGCTTTTCTTGAGGAGTGTAAGTTACAACCAATTGAGAGACCTTGGCTTCAGTGGGATCAAGCAAGTGAGAGAACAAGAAAACGTTATGTTCAACGGTCAGCAGAAATAGTTTCTTCTGTCCTCCATGTCATTTACCCTGGAGCTGCCATCAATTTGTGGGAGGAACTTCAAAAGTCCTCGAACATTTACAATGTTTTAGGAGCGACTTCAACTGGTTCGTCTGCCGCTAATAATAGCTATTTGGAAGCTTTAGCTGAATCCTATAAAAACGCCACCAGTTGGGATACGCGCAGACAGGTGTTGTCCATAATGACAGGTGTCGCAAGCTTCCAAGAATTGTTGCAGTATATTCCAGGATTAACACAATACCGCTACACCAGCGCGAATTTACATCGACAACAGTATGGTAGAGCAGCACCGGTGCCAAAAAAGGATGCTCCACGGCTGCGCATAGACAAACAACAGTTGGACCATTTTCTTTGTTATGTTACAAGTCCACACCTAGTGCAGGATCTCCCATTTGGAGAAACACATTTGAAGTTGTCCTCAGGCCAAACCATTCCCGTACCCAATGTCATCAGAACCATGGTGCCCCAAAGGATCGTTAACCAGTATAAGCTGTATTGTGAAGAAAAGAGCTTTGTACCCCTAAGTGACCGAACATTGCTTCGGATTCTTAATGAATGCAGCGCCTCTGTACGAAAGTCATTACAAGGACTTGATAATTTTGCCGCAGAAGGTGGTAAAGCATTTGAAGACCTTCTTGATCTTTTAGACATGATTTCGTCCCTTGGTTGCGATGAGGAGAAAATAGCAAAATCGAGAGAAGCTTTGAAAGCAGGAAAATTATACCTTAAAGGGGATTACAAGGTATGTGATTACGTTCTGCTATTTGAAAGTTTAAAATCTACCTTTATAAAACATTATTTATTCAAGTGTTTTTTTCCTTTGTTTAAAAATCGTAGGTACATGTCAGCGAGGAATCCCAGATCGCTGACCATTGCAGCGTATATGCTACAAGCGATCCTTTAGACAAAACCCTGCGAAAACGATGCAAACACAAGCATGACAAGAGTTGTGAGCATTGTGAAGCTCTGGATAGTGTAATCAAGGACATAGAAGGACTAATAAGAGAAGTTTCGTTTCCAAGCAACGACGAGTTTAGACGAGGCATTGTACATCCACGGTACAGCCAAACGTGCAATATAGTCCTGGCAGTGCCACCAGCTAAGGTCAGTGCGTCAAGACCAAGCACGACATGACATCTTAGACACCATCAACAATAGCACCGTACTCATAATTAATGACTGGGCCATGAAGTTCATCCCCCATATGTATCGAGAATCACAAAGCGATTGGTTCGGGAAAAGGGGGATATCATGGCATATATCCGTTGTCTATCGCCGAGAACAAGGTGAGCTACAGTGGCAAGCATTCATCCACCTAATTCAGTCTTGCAGCCAGGACAGCCCTGCTATTGTCGTCATAATGAAGCACGTTCTCCAGACCTTAAAGAACGAGCACCCCGAGATCAACAAAGCCTATTTTCGTCAAGATAATGCGGGGTGCTACCACTCCGCCACTACGATCCTCTCCTGCCCTACCATCGGAAAAGCTACTGGCATCAAAATACAAGGTATCGATTTCAGCGACCCACAAGGTGGGAAGGGAGCTGCCGACAGGTTGGCTGCGACCGCCAAGTCCCATATTCGATTATACGTCAACGAGGGACATGATGTTACAACAACCCAGGAGATGAAAGACGCGCTGTTGTCACATGGTGGAATTGCTGGAGTAAGAGTTGTTGCAGTTGACAGAGTCGACGAGTCCAACCTCGTGGAACACAAAATTCCAGGAATTAGTACGTTGAACAATTACGAGTTCCGTAACGAGGAAATGAGGAAATGTGTGGGAACAGACGGAAAGAGGATGTTTAGAGTATCAGAATTCTTGACCGCACAGCAAATTAAGGCGTTTTTCTCCAGACAAGCAGCGAAGCAAAAGAGTTCCTCAGAGGCTGATATTCTTGCTGCTCAAGAGGAGACCAACTTCAGCAACGCCCAACAAGTCATACTGTCATCTTTTCAAATTGGACATCCCATTGCGTACGAGCAGTACGACGTATGCGCGATGGTGAAGGACGATTCTCTATATAAATTAAAGCTACCGGTTCTGAAATTAATTTGCAACAACTTTGACTTGCACCTCACTGATCCAAAGGACAGCCGAAAGAAAGCGCCCTATGTTGCCCTTTTGAAAGAAATGGTAGCAACCTGCCTGTGTTCTACTTTATAAACATTGAAGATTCTCCCTAACCCCAAACCTTCCGCCTCCTCCAACAACCCCACCGGTTTTCTTTGTTGTTATTGTTAGCCACGGTTGTTTTTCGCTAAATTGATCGTGAATATTAACTCTGTCACAATAATATAGAAATTCGAAGATTAGCTAAACAAATAACACATCTACTAATCGGGACGGATATTAAGGAACTGATTACAAACAGCTAACAAACGGCTAAACAAAGGTCAGTAGCCGTACTGACTAAATTTACAATTAATTTAAAATTTGTTTGAAAATATTAGTAATCGCATTTGGCCTTTATTATTGATAAATGCAGTATGTATCATGTTCATATAATTTTGAATTTCAATTTCGTAAATAAAGACAATATTGTTAGGTTGGTTGAGGACAGCAGCGGCATTTATCAAGTAACGGCTGTCACGTATTATTGCCGTTAATATCGATTAAAATCGTTCATTTGTTTCGAATTACAAATATGCAGAGTTAAATACATCGCTGTATTCAGTTTTGTTTCAATATTTCCTCTTTTGAATTGGTTTTGTGCAAAATTATCATATTAGGCCTTTGTTGTTATTGGATTGCGTTACTGTAGGAATGTAACTTGTAGTCTATTTTTGCAGGTCAGTACCTAGATTCTCGAATATTATCATCTTAATATTATAAAACGTATACCTCTGCTGTCGAATAACAAGCAAAAATTAATACGACAGTCATCTATAAGCACAGAACATTTTTTTAGAAGCCGCTAAGGCCTATCATCTCGGTAACGCTCAAGTGCGAGATTGTGTTACAATAGGTCAAAGTAGTGCTTAGAACTGTTTCTCTAGAAGTAAGGCTTTTAGCGGGCCAAGTTAGAAATTTTGTGGTGACTAACTATGATAATTGGGCTTCAAGGGAAAATTATTTTTTCTGTAAAACTGTATAGCGCATTGGAGAATTATTGCATTGAATTTGCCCTTAATTCAATGTTTTCTCTAGCGGCTCCGAACTGCCCTCAGCATAGTAAGAAAATAAAAATAAATAAAACGTCTTTATAGCTCAAATTATATGTGTTGATAGCTTAAACATAGGTAAATCAGTTGTGGGATTTTCAGTTTCCAACGGCCTTTCGTCAGGTCGTGAGCGATCATCAAATATGCTTCATTTTCCACCCATTTGGAAGACCGCCAGACGCCAACGTACGGGAATTTCAACTTTTCTCAATTTCGCCAAAAATAAAAATCGGCCAAACTTTTTAATGCTATTTTCGAAAATAGTTTACCATAAGGGTCTTTTGGGCAAAGTATGGAGAAATTGAATTTTTCACAGTTGTCCGACCATTCTCGATTTTTACAGACAGTCGCTCTTAAGCATATTAGCCTACGAATCCTGATAAGAACTGGAAATACTGGAAACACTGGTCCATATAATTCAGACTAGTACAATTAAATCCGACCTTTGGGGTCAGGATACTAATCATTAGGGTTTTGCCACTCAGAGTCCCGGCGGTTAGGTGCTACAGCAAGGATCTCCTAACGGTTAGGTAACAGCCGGGATCCTAACCAACACTTCACACAATGATTAGGAGATTTAGCGAGAAAGACCTTTTCATTAGGTACGCGATGGCTAAATTCCTAACAGAAAGGGGTTTATAAACACATGGTATCCCGCTACTGGTGATTTTTTTAGATGCTTCTCAGATGCTGACGTAAGCAACTCGCCAGACTTTGTAAAAGCTGTCCTAAAATAGTGCAAGGTTGTTTCTGCTAAAAGCAAAGCATACTCAGCCGTATTTGGAAGCCTGGCCCAATTAAATCAATGCCCTGAAGAAAGTGACATTGAAAGTAGAAGTCCAAGTGAGTATTATATTGTCCCCTTCTATTTATAGAATTAACTAAGGCATGTCTTATCGCTGTTCTACAATGTTTTTATTTCTATGAGTGGTTTCTTTCATTTCAATGCATGATTTTATCATTATTACTCAGGTCCAACGTTTTCCATGGCCTTCGACATAGCAGAGGAAAAGGAAATGGAGGACGAAAAATTGTCGCAACTGTCCCCTCTATCCAGCCCCATCTTATCATCGACTCCACTGAGGCACTCGACCAGTACTTCAACGAATTCTCTTCCTAATGCGTCTAGTCAAGAAGCGAGTCAACAAGGTAAATAAATAAGCAAAGTAGTATAGGGGATGGGGGTATCAGCGCAGTGAGAATTCAAGGATCACCCACGAATTGAGACCAGCATAAACGCCTGTCCCACTACGACGCTACGACACCCGCATCAAAAGGCAACGAACAAGGATAGTCCGTTGGGGGTTTTGGAGCATAATTGTGTAGTTTGTATATATGGAGTGTGAAGAATGCAAAGAGTTTGCTTATGACTTTTGTGTAAAGTGCTTGAAACCCAAGTTTAAGCCTAGTAAGCCAAATAAGTATATTTGTTGTGGCAAAAAAAAAACAAATAGAAGATGACAGGTCAGCACAGTGTTACGAGTGTGGTAAAAATATCCTTAATGCCGTACCAAATGCCACCAGAGAGCAATATTACGCCAATGGAGGTCGTAAGAAAACACCTTATAAGAGAATAAAATACTTTAGGGACTGGATGAGTCACATCCAAGGTCTTCGACCGGTATATTTAGACAACGAAGTAATGGAAATGATTGCACTTGACTTAAAAGAGCCAACGCCGCAAAGCTTAAGGAAGACATTGTAAAAATCGAAGCTAGGGAAATATTACAAAGGTATTCCCTATCTTTTGTCTGAAATTACCGGTGACCCTACTCCCGAGGTTTTTTTTTACAGGGATTGGTTGGACAAGAACTACCAAGACAAAATGCTGGCAGACAAGAACTTTGAAAATACGGACTACGCCTTTAAACTTTATGCGCAGACGCATCCCGACTTTAGAATGAGAAAGCCTCAATTTAAGAATTACTACCAGCCTTCTAAGAAGCAAAAAGACAATGAGCTGGTATTTGTTGGTATCTCAGGGCTGTCTGGAGGTGTCGCTTTGGCGTATTCAATTTAGCATAGAATATATGATCGTCTTTTTGGAAAGCGACAAGAATAACTTTACCTCTTATTTGAATCCCCCCATCAAAGCCCATAAGGTTAGGCTTGTAAGTTGCTCTTTGTACAATTCTTGGTATAACTTGATCAATGGTGTGGTCACTGAGCATACAGGAGGATCTAACTATCAACAGGTAATGCTGCCCAATGGACATTACACCCCAATCACACTGGCCAAGGAATTAGCAAAGCACGGTTATACTCTCACCACAGGATTGCCGCACGAAATGACTATCAAACATAATATGTCAAATTATTCAGTAACTTTTGGAAAGCTTGACGCATTGGGGTCTTTATTATGTGCCTCGTGTAAGACAATTACCAACACGGCCATACCCGTGAAATGGAAAGTCGCATCCTCTTATGAAGTCTATTGCGACTTGGTCAATAGCTACAGCAATGGAAAAAACTCTTCTCTTATGTCAAAGTTTCCGCCCAAGGGCAATCCATTTGACCTGGTAGAATACACTCCCATTTCTTTGAGCTACGACTTGCCTTGCAAATTGGTAGAAAGCATAAACATCGCAATTAAAGTGGACGGAGAGATGGTAGACTTCAACAGGTGAAAAAACAATCTCGTCTTATCCTTCGCTTGAATCAAGCGAAGCGCGATTCTATTCATATAATGCCCCGCGTAGAGGACAAACTCAAGAGGATTTACTATGGGCCTGAAGGCTATTGGAGAGGAGTGTCAGCTATCAAGAAACTTGCAGCCGCGGCCAGGGTATCAGAAGAAACGGCTAAGAACTGGTTAAAAAAACAGACCCTCTGGCAGGTTTATCTTCCCGTGCCCAAGTACATTCCCAGACCAAGCTTTACCCTAAATGCCCCCAATGAAGTTCATCAGGCGGATTTGCTTTTCTTACCACACGACAAGGTGAGAAGAAAGACCTATAGATACGCTTTGACTGTAGTTGATATCGCAAGCAGATACAAGGACGCTGAACCCATAACCAGAAAGGATTCTGGGGAAGTCGCAGAAGCCCTAAGTAGGATTTATAAGCTCGTTTTGAAATGGCCTAAGCTGCTGCAAGTGGATGCGGGGACAGAGTTCATGGGCGTGGTTACCAAGACCCTGAAAGACCACAACACTAAGATTAGAAGAGCCGAAGCAGAGTACCACAGGGGTCAGAGCATCGTCAAAAGATTCAATAAGACCCTGGCCGAGCGTCTCTTTGGGTACCAGTATTGGAAAGAACTGGAAGATCCCTCCAAACGCAACAGGGAATGGACTCAGAGACTTCCCCAGGTCATCGCGGCTTTGAACAACGAAGTGGCCAGGGCTACGGGAATGAGACCTAAGGATGCTATAAAAAAGAAACACGTGGAACACAAGTCCTACGTCAGAAGTTCAAGGGCGGTCTTCCCCCAGGAAAGAAGAATAGGCGATGTCACGGTTCGATATCTCTATGAGCCAGGTGAATTAGAAGGAGGATCCAAAAGAGCTACGGATCCTAATTGGTCTTTGGAAACTTACCAGATCCAAAGCGCAATAGCTAAGAAGGGTCAACCCATCTTGTATTATCTTCATGATGGTCACACATGTGAGTTCGTCAAAGAAGAACTGCTTATCGTGTGATGTCCCAATGCTATCGTATGGATACCGTCATCACACATCCATCTCTTACCATCAAATGCAGACAGGGACACCTTCTCTTGCGTAACGTTGTGTATTTGATGTCCGTAGCTGCGTAGGCTGTTCATCTTATGCCGCTGTTCCTTGCGTGTTCGTAAGACGTTTATGTAGGACTCGTGGGTAATGTCCTTCTTTACGACGTACTTTTTTACGCCTTTGGCTTTCTTTTCTACGCCGTCTAACTTTAACACACTGTACATCTTTGGCTTTAAGCCCACGTATTCCACGATGGGCTTTCCAAGCATCTCGTCCTTCATCTTTAATATTACCTTTTTGTTTTTAGCGGAGTAAAGGAAGTGCTCTTTGGGGTAGCCGCTCGCGTCATACTTGTCAATGTCCACTAAGCAGTCCTGGTAAACGTCTTCCGTCTGCACTTCCAGTATCAAGGAATCAGTGTCCGTGTATAGCAGGCGGCACCGGTCTCCGTACTTCGGCTTAAGCTTGTCGTAGTAAAACTCGTACATTAAAAGTTTTGACAGGTCTAGTACGGTAAACCCGGTGTACACGGGCTTGTTAAGGTATAGGTTTGCTTTTTTCATGTGAATTACGTAGAAGTTAAGCAATTTGGCGTAGCGCACGAAACCCAGCTGCGACACGTAAGCCTCTGCTTCCTCTTTGGTGCTGGCTATCTTGATGCTTACCCGCTTGTGGATGTTTTCCATCGTCTTACCAAACACGGAGTTGTTCATTAGCTTAAATAGGTTCTTTTCGAAGTCTTTCTTAGCAGCCGTGCGCTTTTGAGTGTTAAAGTCAATGTAGGAGCGCATCCATGGCTCCTGCGTGAACTTTAGCACGCGCCTTATTTTCTTTATACGCATACCGTGCCGCATGTAGAATTGTAGGTTACGTTAGTGAACAACGTACTTCCTTTTGTCCATCAAGTTCATCGTTTGCTTGCGGTAGGGTTTGTAGTTGGGAGACATTTGCTTTCGTAGGGGGCTTAGCTGTCGAAATGGTATCTCTTTTCCTTCTGGTGCTAAGGGGAATTCGTCGTGTTCGTCGTGCAGGTGCTCCAGGTACTCTAGGTCCACCTCTAGGACGTTAACTTTGTCGGATTCCTGGTCTACGTTTAGGTAAAACTCTATGGGTTTTATGTCGTCCCATTCAAAATCTCTTATGGGTAGGTACTGTGACATTGCCCAACCGTAAAGGTTGTTTGGGTCTAGGTAATAGATGTATGTGGTTGGCTTTTGGGGGTCGTATTCTACTAAATGGTAGTTTGCTTACGCGTATCGCCTGCTAGGCCCGCATATGCCACCACGAATACCGTCTTCCATAAAGCGGTACATGTCGTATTCGGTTAGCAGGTCCAGCTGCGCGTTCGTCTTCTTCAGTAGGGCGCTCCAGCTAAGCCCTGGCGCCGTGTAGAAGTTCACGGGGTCCAACCTGTAGTACTCCATGGCCATCTTTCTAAAGCTTTGGAAAACATCGGCCAGCAGTACAACGTCTGATCTCAAATAGATATCGTGGTAGTCTCCCATCATTTGGCAGTCGTACTTCTGCCAAACGTCTAAGGCGTGCTGGTACTCTTCGTCCTTTATTCCGGACTCGGTTAGGGTGCTGTAGAAGTCTTCCTTGGCTGGTAAGGGCTCCTCAAACTTGTCCCAAGAGCTCATGTACTCGTATGGGTACACTCCCTTTCTTTCTGCTCCATATTGGCTGGATATGGGAAACTCCGTATTGTATTTCACGAGGTTCGCAAGGGAGTCCGCCATGAATTGTCGTGAATCTATGAACTTTAGCTTGCCTACCGTTACGGACATGTACCGCTCTTTGTTGTTGGGTATACACTTTACCTCGGAACCGTCTTTTCCTTGTAGGAGTAAATGGGAGTCGTACCCGCGGAGGTTGTGAAAGAATACTGGAATCTCCATATCGGGGTCCATGCGCGTTACATCTCCAGTGCGCAGCGCCAACGTATTCACCTGTTACGTGGCAATAGTGTAACACTTTGTCCACGTAGAAGTCTTCTATAAGCTCTTTAAGGCAGTGTATGCAGTGGGTGGATGGCTTTCCAGGCTTCTCACCTTTCTTGTAGTACGTCCCGCACTTGAAGTGGGCTTCTCCCAAGTACTTCCCATCCTCGTCCCACGCTTTCTTCGCCTGTCTACCAAACTGCAATAGCGTTTGCTGGCAGCGCTTTGCTTTTTTGCGTACGCATCTCTGTTCTCCTTGCTAAGCTTCATCTTCTTTGCGTGCCTTAGGTTTTGTCTTATCTCCACTTCTTCTTCCCTTAGCGCTTCTAGAAACTTCTTTGACGCGTCCTTGCCTCTGTAAATGACTGGTTGGTCTGCCTTACCGTCTGAGCGCACTACTATGTAACCAAACGAGCAAATCTCATGCAGTCCTAGCTTGTTTGTTGCTCCATTCTTTTGTACTCCTTGGTAGTTATGGCTTCAAAGTCGGCGTAAATAATGTAAGGTACTCGCGCTTGCCTCTTATGGTCTGCGTAGCAAAGCTCCTCGTCAGTTGGCATCTGTATGCGCTGCGCTACCTCTTCTACGCCTCGGCAAATCTCGATGTGCTCCTTTAGGGACTTTACGCTGGTAAATGAAAGCAGGCAGCAGTCACAGAAGTACTTTCTACCCTTATGCTTGGTGTGTCTGTAAAACAGCCTACTCAAGTGCTTAACCCAAGAGTAATGTCCGCCATAGTAAAAGATGTGTACGCGCTCTTCTTTAGACTTTGTCAGCACTAAGGGCACTATCGTTTCGTCTCTTACACCGTAAACGTTAATCGCTAGGTCGTTCTCTTCTTCAAATATGGGGATGTCAATTAATTGCATTGGAAATTCTACTCCATCCCACTCAAGGTCGTCGTCGGGGTACTTAGTCATCCTGGAAGGATCTTTGTCTACGTGGTACAGCGCTGACCTCATTGCCCACATAAAGCATTTGTTGTCGTTGTTTTTGACGTTTACCATGCTTTCTTTCTTTCTATCCACGTTGGCAGTGCTACGTAACTTCCTCCTCGTATGGGAACGTACCTTTAAATCGTCGTAGTCGTACTTGCAATCCTGGCAGTGCCAAAACAACTTTACCTTCGTATCAAACTTCTTACCGCATTTACAATCATAACTGCTCATACATTTTGTCCTTTTCATATTTAAATGCTTCTTTAGATCGGCTTCTCTCTTAAAAGTTCTTTTACATTCTTCACACTCCATATATACAAACTACACAATTATGCTCCAAAACCCCCAACGGACTATCCTCGTTCGTTGCCTTTTGATGCGGGTGTCGTAGCGTCGTAGTGGGACAGGCGTTTATGCTGGTCTCACTTCGCGGGTGATCCTCGAATTCTCACTGCGCTGATACCCCCATCCCCTATACTACTAAGCCAAAATATATTTATGATATATATAATGTATATATATTGCTGATCGGTATATAGGTAAGAACTGTCTTGAGATATTGAAGTCATCAGCTTGATGCAGCTTATATCGGTCTTTCGTTGGATTGTAGGTGCAAGTGTGAGGAAAGCATAAAAGGACAAATTGGATAATCGGGGAAGACCTGCCTAAATTTACAGAAGAAGGATGGTCGCCACTATTTCGGTATACGGTTACTTTAATGAGGAATGTTTTAGAAAACCACTGTGGAAAAGCAGAACGCTGGACACAGAGTGCGTTTAGCTATCAAAAAGGCTACTTCAATCGCGTTTTCAACCTTCACGGAACATCGGTAACTTAATGAATTATTCAAAAAGTAACCGTATTTTACACCCAGTTTTGTTATATCTGAAACTCCGAATTTTTTGTCTCTGATTTTCAGACTGGCAGTGGAAACATTTTTTTATTTTACAAGGTGTCAGAACTATCTGATAGGTGTTGGGAAATGGCCAACAGAATAATGGATAAGATAGAAAATTGTGAACTAGAGCCAAAAAGGAAGAAAAACATCGTGAAATGCAATGTGCTGCAGACATCATTCAAATGTATAAGTGGGAAAGACCCAATCAAAAACGAAGCAGCAATATTTGAAATCCTGCAAAAATATAACAACGGTACGTTAGCAGAAGAAGAGGGTATAAACAAGGCAAAAAAAAATCAAGAAAGTCAGAAAAGGCCACTGCAGGTGTAAGTACAAAAAACTATTTTTTGCCATGTTTTGGCATTCAGCGGAATAGACTTACCTTCTCAGCTTGAGCGTTCTCTTTCCCCTTTCAGACCATGCCTGTAGTTTCTCGGAGTATGAAATTCTTGGTTTGAATTGTATCCATTATATTTATTCATGTCTTCTCATGCGCAATGTTAATGGTGGGAAATGATATGTGGGTCTGAAATGGGAAAACCTTAAGCCCAGGCCGAGGCCGTTCAATTCTACAGCTCATGCAGTTGAAATGCTTATATTTGAAGATACTGAAGTAGTTCATTTGGCCATTTTTCGTTCATTGACTTTTTACACATAGGATATATCAACAGCGGAGATAGAAGAGTTGAAGAAGAAATTGGAGATGGCCATCGAAGCCAAACACATTGCGGTTATTGTAAGTTGGTTCAATTGTGATGATGTTCTCTCCGTCTTTTACCTTATAAATAAGCATATTTATTTTTCTTCTTATCAATTGTTATATGGGAAAATAAGAATGTGAAAAGAATTGGCTAGGTTAAACAACGATTTTGCAAGAAAGAAGAAGGTAAACCAATACATTCTCGTCTGATGTTTTTCCCTTTTTCCTTGTACACGATGATGACCATTCCATTTTTCTGTCACGGAATTTTTGCCCTCGCCTCACGGGTATTACTTTACTAGAAAACAATACAGTTGCAAGAGGATTTCAATAATCTGAAAGACAAAATCGAAAAACTTGAAAAGGTATGCCACTGTATACTAGCTACATTCCTTAAAAATTTCACACATTTCAGTCCCAGTTTCTAATTTCAATTAAACACTGATATTTACTTTTTCTATTGCTAGGCTCTTGAAACGGAAAAAAAAAAGAATTCTTCTTAATTGGCTCTGTGTGTTAATGAAAAGGACGAGGCGAGTAATAAAAAGCAAGGAAATCGAAAAATCACTCGCTTCAGTTCTCACATTTGTTTCAAATTATCAAAACAGGAGATTCGACGTTTACGCGAAGAAGTGAGCAAAGCAAAAAAGGATATCATCAAGGTAAGAATACAGACACACATCAACTTGCTTAGCACAAGCAACATACGTTTTTGTAATTTTTTTGCTTCTCCAGCTTACTTCTCAAAACAAGACCAAGACTTCCGTCGAAAAACGTAAATAAGGTAAACAAAGGAAATACGCTACATGTTTATTCAGTTCGAGATTGAAGCCAATTGCTCAAACATCAAGAAAGACAGCACAAATTGATACTGTAAGCGATGTGATTTCTTTTCATGCACTGCCACACTGACATATGTTGATCTTTTATATTCGAAGGTGTTTCCTGCTAAGAGTAGCACCACTGAAAGGCGTGCGCTGAAGAAAAATGCCATCCAAGATAGCAACGACATCCAGTCCTTGGTATACATGAGTGCCATAATTTTTGTGGTTAGTCCGTCGATAGACGGCTAACCAATGTGCTATCGCGTAGCGTGAACCACTTCCCCTCCCCTGGTAGGGCGAATCATTTTTCGCATTTTATGCAGTAAGATTTTAATTTACTGAATTTATCAGTTCATTTAACTGTTAGAGCTTTCATTATACATCTCTAAACAGTGGAATAACAGCTTTCATGGCCGATCTTGACAGCGAAATTGCAAAAACAAAACGGCTGACCAATCTGTGCCGTGCTGCTGTGGGCCACTAGGCCTTCCCCCCTGGGGTTAATTGTTGGGATCGTGCCACAAATCATGCTTCCTGTCATCTATCCAGGTCATGTTCGGTCATAGATAGGTTCTTGCTATATATCTGGCAGATTTGAAACTGAACAACAAAGATCAATAAAAAACAGTTTTGTACTATATATAAAAACGAGCAGCAGTGTTTATTCAAATGTAGCAGTTTTTAATAAAACACATGGTTCGAATTTTTTACATGGCATTAAAAACCTCCAACACTAATAAAACCAAAATTTTAAATAAAACTATCGAAAATGTACAAAAATTGAAAGTTATGAAAACTGCCTTAGGCCATTCTGATCATCATGCGCATAATTTCTCATGTATGTAAACTGAGGATTTACGCTTCACTTTTGACAAATTTTTAAAGTTCATGGGAAATATCCTTTCTTGATTTTATATACAATTCATTTCCTTGGTCCGTTCTGCTCACATGGTTGACCTCATGAATTATTAATGACTTTGGAAGACTTTAATATCATCTATCCTATCCTCATACCGTCCACTTTACTTCTTTGGACTAACCACATGCGCTTCGTGAGCGCCTTTAATTTTACTTTCGTTATGAGTAGAAAAAAATGCTGTAAACCAAGCTCTAGAAAAGTCGCAAAGATAATAAATATGAGACTCTTCTATCTCAACACAGCAGAAAGAGTTACAAACTGGAGAACTCGAAAACAATGATAACGCAAGTTCATCAAGAAGCGAAAAACAAAAGGTTACCAAGAAAGCTTGTATTGCTATCAGTTTCTTGAAAAGTCGTCGTCGTCATCATCATCATCATCATCATCATCATTATTATTTTTATTATTATTTGTCTTTCGATACAGAAGTCTGCAGAACAAGACCAGTTAAAACTAGGTATTTATTTCCATCATAGTATATAACGAATGAGATTTTAATTGTTCAAAGTTAAGAGGCAGTATCAGTAAAAGCGGCCCACTGCATTTCGGGTCAGAAAATAGTTTCCCTCAAACTTTTACCACAGAAAGGTAATTACTAGTAAGTAATGAAAATGACTTTATTTTCTCGAAATTCATCAAAATAATTTTTTACAGCGCATAAATCCTGGACCACCGTTATCGCTAAATTTACATTGATTATCAATTGAAAATTGCCCATATTCAAGTCATCACTGCTGGCAAAATATAAAACGCTGGAACAAACTATTATTTTTCCTGACTTTTACATTCATTCTAGTGTCAAAAATAAGCAAAATTTTGAATGTTAAGCAAAACTAGGACAAAAAAGAGAAAAATAAGTATTCATACCCATTGGATGGCTTTTTAAAATCAAAACAAACCACCCCTCACTAAAAAGCTTTTTTCTCCCAAGTCCAGAACGGATTACTTAAGTTTTTTTCTTCAATCTACTGATTGAAGGTTGATAAAGGTGGATTCATAAAAACATTTTGCGCTTTTTATGTATCTTCTTCACAGCAACCTCTGACTTTTTCGTGTTTTTACCAAAATGTCTCATGAAATTAAATACTGTATTAAGTACTGAAATTGAATAGGGGCAAGCCTTTGTGGGTCGCCATAATTTTCCAAGGCTAAAGTGAGTATGATGCTTTACGCAAACTTTCATATCTTTTGCTATGAAACTTTATTAAATGTAGTTAAATAATTATAGAGATGTCCTCTTGTTCTGCTCATTTTACTCATGCGCTGCTCGATCATTTTTGCTCCTGCCCTGCTCATTTTACTCATGGACTGCTCACAGGGGCACTAGGGGCACCAGGGACACTTTAAAAAAGCCGTCATCATTGAAAACAATCGATATTAAGAATGAAACCAAGGGGCATTAGAGGAACTTTTATTTCCCGCTGTTTAAACAAATAACATTTGACAGAGGAGATTAACCTTGTCAACCCAACCTTGTTCTAAAAATAGTCCACAGCCTCATTAATTCAAAACACTTTTTTTTTCCTTCAAATCTTACTTTGAACAAGAGCTCTTTAATATTATGTTCATGTAATACATTTCTCACAATTCCCTGGTTGGGGTTTTTGTCATTCTGAAGAAGGGAAAAATAAGTAAATAAAAAAGTAGGCCTATTCTTAATTCTTGTAGAGTTAACTGATGCGTTTCATCGCTAAGGTCTTGTGAGTGAATCGCATAAAACCTTGATTGGACACGTAAACCAATCCTACTTTACAAATTAATCAGATTTTAGATAGATTTTAGCGTGCAAATATCTATAAATAGGTGAAATGTTTTAGAATACATAACATCACATGTCCTGAACTGCAAGAATAAACTACCTTGAAGTTGAGCTGGGTGATTAATATACATAATGCTTAAATGGAAATTTGCTGATTGACAGATTTGATCATGGATGATAAGCTTGAAAGGAACACACTTGAGTAGAAAATAAATATTGATCTAAGTTTCTCAAGCAGCGAGCAAAAAAGCTAACAAAAGGCGCTATTCATTCAAAAACGTTTCCAAAAATTCTCTTTTTTTTCCAAAATTGACGAAAAGAAACTTGAGCTTCTTTCGTAAGATGACCTCGAAATGTAGCCTGTTGTACAGAATCGATATGTCGTACATCACAGACGATGAAGCGTGAAATTATGTCATGCACTGTTGAGACTGAACTGGACTTTCATTAACATGCATCAAGAACAAATTTTCGGAAAGTAGAAGACTGCTTTAATCAACCCATGTGCAAGAAGAATAGATCTAGGAGGTGGAAAGGAAATTTGAATGCCGACTATCAAGGGAACGTAACGAGCTCAATAAAACACATTGGTAAGTTATCGTACTCATGGAGACTTTAGCTTTTTTTTACTTTAAGTGAGCGGCCAAATTATTTATATATTTATATATCTTTGGTTAGTTGTTTGATGGTATTAATATGATAGAGAAATGTTCGGGATACCATGTGTTTATAAACCTCTTTCTGTTAGGAATTTAGCCATCGCGTACCTAATGAAAAGGTCTTTCTCGCTTAATCTCCTAATCATTGTGTGAAGTGTTGATTACGATCCCGGCTGTTGCCTAACCATTAGGAGATTCTTGCTTTGGTACCTGGCCGCCAGGACTCTGAGTGGCAAAACCCTAACGATTAGTATCCTGAACCCAAAGGTCGGACTTAAATGTACTGGTTGGAATTATATGGACCGGTGTTTAATGTTTCGCATGTCAACGTTCTTGCAAGTAGGTTTACACAGAATAATCAAAATGAATCTTTTCGATCAAATTCAATTATATCATATAATTAATATTACAGTATGTCTTACCCATAAAAAGATCTGCTACATTAAGCTTCTTAAAATGTCCATAATTGATTGGATCATAAGCAAAGTTTGCCAGGTTTGCTAGAACCTGTTCTTTATTTCCTGTAGCAAATAAACAATATTGAGAGTCAAACAAAAAAGTTGACAAAATACTAGTTTAATTGTCTGCATTGTAGAAAACTAGTATACACAGACTCAAAGGAATGACTATGACAATATCAAAATTCCCATTTTTCCAAATTAATTGAGTCTAAATGACTTTTTATTACTCTTAGGCTGCATTCATAATGCATGGCAGAGGGAGGCTGGTGAAATTGAGGGGGGATCAGGAAAATTTTGGTAGGAAAAAGGGGGTATGGGCAAATTTTTTATCAGGAAAATAGGGGGGATGCAAAATGTTTGGAAGAAGCTACAAGCTTTGCTTAGGGGGGATCGTAGTTTTTTGCATGACTTTAAGAAGGGCCGTTGAGAATTATTCTGGACATTATTCTGACATTATTCTATTCTGGAATTATTCTGCTTTCATTGTACTGATATAATAGAAGATGAAAGACACTAACTAATTAAATGTCCTCTATACTCTAAACTTAGAGAAGAATTTCTTATGCAAAATAACATAAGTAACTCCCTTACGGAGGACCAATTTTTCCTGAAGTTGATAGATCCTCCCCATATTTTACAATCAGCTGCAGCAAAATACTTTTACAATTGTTTTGCTCTGTGTAGTGAAAAAAAGCAACAACAACAAAACAAACAAAAATCAATACTTGTATGATATTGCATAAAGATGATTAGGATTAGTAACGCATTTTATCGAAATAATTATATGAACATTTATATATACAGAATATATATGTACGTATGACGTGTATGTGTGGAATATGTGAATATAGATATTATGCACATACATAAACATACGTATATATTCATAACTAATTTGGATCTAAGTTGATGGGCAACTTTGTACAAAACGCCAAATAAAATATGTCTGTCTGTCTGTCATTTCAAATTTTCACCCCCCCCCCCCCCCCAACCCTCTGCCATACATTATGAACGCAGCCTTATGAACATTAAAAGATATGCGAAAGAAGAACGCGATATCTGATATTTTATTTCATTTTATCTGATATCTAATATCGCAATATTTTTGTATTATTTTGTATTTCATCTTTCACAGCGCCTAGAGCAGCCCTGGATAAGCGCTTTATAAATTGTAATTATTATATTATTATTATTATTTCATTGGATACCAAATTTATCATATATGAGTAAAATTTATAACAACATATATAAAATAAAATATATAGTAAAGCTTTTTTTGAAAACACTTTAAATTACAAAGAAATGTAATGTTGTGTGGCAAGTCCTGCGACACGACCATTTACATTTCTTTGTATATAAAATCATACCGCTTTCAAAAAAAATTTACTCCCAAAATATTGAACATATTACTCTCAAATTATCAGTAGTTACTAAATAAGACATTCTCTTTCGATTTCTGGAGGATTTTCCAGAGTCGGTTTCCTTGTAACTTGAAATTTGTTTATGATTATTTATATGTCAATTCCAAAGGTTTCCATCCCCCCCCCCCCCTTCCCCCCCTCCCCCCCGGGCATACCCTGGGCATTTGACCATATAGTCAAGTTCCGTAGAGTGGGGAATTTGACGTCGAATATATGTCCGAACAGGCGGGCATTTGACTTTTGACTAAATATAGCGGCCCTTATCTAATTTGCATAAAATAGCGTATTGCAAAAGTCAAATGCCAAAAAGTCAAATGCCCGGGGTGTTGCCCGGGGAAGGGGGGAGGGGGATGGGAACCTTTGGAATTGACCCATACATTATGAGGAAAAAGTGTCAACAAAGATCGGCCTATTCTCTTCTCGGACTATTCAAAACTTTGTGCAAAAATAAAACATCAAACACAAACCCGTCGGTGTTCTTTAAATAAGGATTTATACAGATTGAGCTTTTCTTGTGCAGTAGAATCAGTGATAGATTGTGGCAATTCTACTTTTTCGTAAAATCCTGAATTTAAAATCTAAAAATCACAATAAATTCAGCTTTTATAATTTATTTTCTGTCTTACCACGTTAATAATCCTAACCTTTTCATAGATTTTAAGAATCAATTCAAATGTTTAGTGTTTAGTGTTTTATCTATGAGTGGATGTGATGAAATTTCCCACCTTTTTTCAAGTTTCACCCTTTGAAGAAAATTCAAAAAGCAGATAAAAAGGTACCTTTTTCGCCGTTTTGCGAGCTGAAAAATGCAAGTACTAAAAGGTACCTTTTTTATCAAAACTAGTCACTGCAGTATTGTTAATTAATTATAATTGAAAAACCAAAGCCAAATGACGCCATCACATGTTTATTTTCCCTTCAATTTCATGAGTACAGCTATGCTTCTTCCTGAAAAGCCTCTAATGACCTTAGGAAGAGATTGCTTATAGGATTAGCTTATTTGTTGGTATGAGCAATTTGCATACAGATATATTTTTTGAAATTGTTTCAAGGTTGGCTTCTAAAACTCCATGTTTAATTTCAGCTTATACTCGTAGTTTCCTGTCTAACGAACGGCCTTATTACAGTAATATTAAGTTTAAATACAACTTATATGTCACATTATTAACAGTAGTCACATGACTTTTCAGGGGGGAAATCATAATTTTGAATTGACATGAAACATAGTCTATTAGCAATATTGGTTAGAAATAAACATGCGATAGCGTCATTTGGCATTGCATTTTCAATTATTGGAATCAATAATTATGTAGTTAGTGACCGCAACTCGCAAAACCGAAAAAAAGGTACCTTTTTATCGGCATATCGAATTCACGGAATCAACGGAATCTCTTTGAAACATATGGAAGTCAAACATCATTAAAATAAAGACAAATCAAGTTAAAAGAAAAAGTTAAGAACTTCGTGCTCGGTCGTCCTCTAAGAAAAAAATTATATAAAACAACTCGATTGGAAACCCTATTATTAATATTATTATGATTTATCTACATAGAATGATTAACCAGGAAACAATGACATGTCAAAAACATAACTTTAGTCCAAATCATAGCTAACCTTGAAAGAATCTGTTCATGGATCCAGCAAAACATTGCACATTTTTCCATCGTTTTATGACAAGTTGGACGCCATTTTGTAAGCACAGGTAGCCCAATTTTCAAACACAGGAAGCCCAGTTTTTCTAAGGTTGACTTCGATAGGCAGCTTTGTCTTTACCTTTGACCTCGTGGTGTGAACATGGAGACTTCTGTAATTTATTTCCAACATATTTCTTTATTTCTGCATTCCTATCTCTTCTTCTTTATGTCTATGGGCTTCCTGTGTTTGAAAATTGGGCTACCTGTGCTTACAAAATGGCGTCCAACTTGTCATAAAACGATGGAAAAATGTGCAATGTTTTGCTGGATCCATGAACAGATTCTTTCAAGGTTAGCTATGATTTGGACTAAAGTTATGTTTTTGACATGTCATTGTTTCCTGGTTAATCATTCTATGTAGATAAATCATAATAATATTAATAATAGGGTTTCCAATCGAGTTGTTTTATATAATTTTTTTCTTAGAGGACGACCGAGCACGAAGTTCTTAACTTTTTCTTTTAATTTGATTTGTCTTTATTTTAATGATGTTTGACTTCCATATGTTTCAAAGAGATTCCGTTGATTCCGTTGATTCCGTGAATTCGATGTGCCGCCTTTTTATCTGCTTTTCGAATTTCCTTTAAAGGGCGAAACTTGAGAAAAGATAGGATATTTCATCACATCCATTAAATAGATAAAACACTAAATATCCTACCTCTTTTTTGAATAAAAAGGTACCTTTTCTAATCATTTGAATTTATTCTTAAAATCTATGAAAAGGGTAGGATTATTGACGTTGTAAGAAAGAAAAAAATGTAAAAGCTGAATTTTTTGTGATTTTTAGATTCTAAATTCAGGATTTTACAAGAAAGTAGAATTGCCACAATCTATCACTGATTCAGTAGGACTTTCATAATCATCATTTGATTCTTCGGTTGCTTCGTTTTTGTCTTTTGACTCTCTTGGGAATGCTTGCAACCCATCAATTGCAATATATATTCAGTAAGTCTTCGCTGAATCAAGTAATACCAAGTAATATCAAGTTATATAAACAGAAGTTAACTATGCGACTGAAAGAAACCGTTTTAACAGTATAAGATATACGAGCTTACCTTCTTTGGAAGTGTCTTGATATTCAGTAACTAAAGCTTGTAAATATTCTAATCTTCCAAGTCCATCGGCTCCACATTTATAGTCTATATGCTCTTGACTTGTAAACATCTTAACTCTAAAACACTTGATCAGCTGAAGTTCTAAATTTCTTATTGTTCAAGAACGATCTTCCACGCTGCAGCTCAATGCACGCTGCATGCAAATATCGTCAGCCCACATCTCCCTACCCAGCGTCCTACACGATCCTACACGCCCAGTGGCCGTGACGACCTAAGGCTACGACTTCGAGTTGTACAGAACAAACAAAACCGTTTCAAAATGATAATGGCGTAATTTTATTTTGCCTCAGCTAGAACAACTCTCACAATGTTTGTGTTAGCCGAAATGAGAGACACTGTTCGAATCAAACCATGGCTCTTTTCTCTCGATATACAAGAGGCGGTAGAAAATAAGCTCAACAAGAAATTTGCTAATAAGGTAAGCAATCGGGGTACTAGTACTAGGGAGACCCTTTGAAAGTAAGTGGGGTAGGAGAGGGAAAGCAATATTTCGAAATTTAGAAGATTTATAGCATTTTAAAGATATTTAAAACAAAAGTTATGTTTTCATAAGAGGTAGGAGATCGACTAAGACCTGAAAATTAAGTACATATTTGCTTATATAAAGTAAATAAATTTTAAAGTAGCTAATCTTAGGTTTCCCTGCCACCTTCCCCCCTCCCCCTCCCCTCAGGTCTAAAGTTCTCTGGAATAAATTTGATATTTTTCAATACTTTAACAACATTTTTATTCTGAATTACCTGTTGCATTTAAATAGTACTGCCTTTGATAAGCAGAGGCAGGGCTGTCAACCCCCAAGATATTCAAATCTGGAGAATCGATAGGGAAGGGACAATTGACGTTACAGCACGTCAAAAAGCACGCGAAAAGACGTCTTTCGCTTTGTAACATTTGATGTGATTGGTTTGTTTCTGACCAATCAGATTGTCGCTTATATTACAATGGCCTGCTTGCAAGAACAGTTTATGAGGAACATTTTGATTTTGTTAGCGATTTAAAATAACACAAACAACCTAGAATAATTGGAATTTTATGGTTGTGAAAGTTGAGTCTCGCAAGAAATGGTCAGCTTCGGGGATTATCTGGGAGATTTGAGACTCTAATCTGGAGACCGGGAGATACGGTACAAAATCTGGAGACTCCCAGCTTATCCGGGAGAGTTGACAGCCCTGCAGAGGACAAAGGGACTGAATTATATGCCATGACAGACATATTGCCAATCAGAAATATACCATATAGCTGTATAATTTAGCAATTATTGCAAAGTGAAGTAACATAAATGCACTTATCGTTTGCTTCCCCTTGGGTCGACCCCCGGGGCACCCCCAGGGAATTGTTTTTCGTGACAAACAAAAACCATTCAAAGCCCCTGGGTAAGTCTGCGTTCATTATGCATACTGCAGGGGGGGCAGAGGAAATTTGGGGGGGACCATAAAATTTTTCAGGTGTTAAAGGGGGGATGTTAAATTATTTTTGTAACAGTAGGGGGGATGCTATTTTTTCTGTCAACAACAAAATATGACTATTAACTAACATATAAAACTCAACAAGAAATTTAATGAACAGGATAATTGTACACCAGTATTTGAATAACATTGTAATCTTGATCATCATCATCATCTTCGATTTTATCACTATTGTCATCATCATTATCATCATCATCATCATTATTGTCATCATCAATAGTGGGATTAGACTTCCCTTCAAGTCCATGTATTACAAACTCAACATGTTGGAGAGCTTCATCACAAAACATCTCCAAATAACTGAGATGTTTACAGCTGTAAGTGCTTTCAAATGAAATTTGGGCTTGAGGAGTTGCAATGCTTGCATATTGATATCTTCTTTTAAGGACATCTGAAGTTGACCTGGAACAAGTACTATCTCTCTACTGGAAATGTGGGTAATCAATTTTTTTCTCTTGTCTTCATCTTTGATTACACTTTCAAATATTTCTCAGATTGCCTTGTTTTCCAACCTTTTCTGTGACTGCCTTTTGGCCTTTCTGTTGTTTTCTTTCTTTCTACGCTTTAAGGCAGTGTTTTCATTCGAGCTTAAAGATATACTCAGTCTAGATCGAGATAGTGTGCGATGGGAATTGGTTAAATAATTATGTATTGTGTGGAGGCTCGTCAATTGTTCCTGTAGCTTTCTGATACAGGAAGTTATGTACTGGTGCTCCTCCTCACATCCACTCTTTGCACCAGGATGTTGTTAGCATTAACCAGCCTTTGGCGTCTTTGCTTGAGATCATTGTCTAGGATGCTGATATTGATTCTGAAGTATATGATTATGACTATGATGACAAAGATGAAGACAAAAATGATTGTGATTGTGAAAATGACGATGATAGTGAAGACGACGATGAGGTAGTGGCTCTAGTAGCAGCGAGGAAATGGAAACCAATATTCCTCTTCCAGTTCAGTATGTGTCGCGATCAGGAAGACAGCTCTAGTCTATTGCAAGCTCTAGTTACCAGTCATCGCAATGGCTTGCAAGCATAGGCATGTGTAGGTATCAGGACAAAGAAGTGTTTGTATTTAGGTATATAGGTGGGGGGGGGTACAAATTTTCCTGCTAAAGGAGGGGGGTACAATTTTGTTTGACATTAAGTGGGGGGGTCTTGAAATTTTCGAGTATTTTTGAAATTTCCTCTGCCCCCACCCTTCCCCCCCTGTGGTATACATAATGAACGCAGCCTATAGGGCATTGTAACTTAATTACGAATAGCCCTTCCCTGGGGGCCGAAATATACACCAAAAATCGTATTTATTTTATTTAACTATAATTATAGCTGGCATTTAAATGGTAAAAATTGGGTTAAACCTGAATTCTTTGAATATTAAATCATTGGACATCTTTGATGAACAGCAAATAAGGAGTTTATGTTTGATTTGGTAAGGATGCGTTATGAACGACTAGTTACAATAAAAGGATAAGTGATAATCTACTTTTAAACTTATAGACATACAGGCACTCTTCACCGTTTCAAAAACATCTATTAGATAGAGTTAACAGTTACTGTTGATCTGGTTAGAAGCTAAAGAAAGGAACATATAGTATAGAAATTTATGTTATGCAACATCTCAAATTACTTATGGTCACATATATTTTCATTCATCAAAATCGTCTGTCATTTAAGACTTTCCCTTAAGTCTCGACACATCCCATGCTTTAAATAATAGCATTATTGAGAAGAAAAGAAGAAAAGACGAATCTGATTTTATCTTACCTCTCTACTAGCTCAGGAATTTAATGACACAAAATTGTGCGAAAAAACCATAGTCTAGTGCGAAAAACTGCTGACTAAATGTCGAAAAAAATCCTGTGGGTATGTCCCTTTGTTCCAGCCAATCCATTCCCAAAGCTAAAGAACGACCCCCCGCGGGGAAAAAATTTCTACCATTCCCCCTTGGTTCCCATGGGTGCCCCGGGGGTCGACCCACGGGGAAGCAAATGATAAGTGCATTACCAGCAATTTCATTGCTATGCCTAGAGTAATTCTCAAGCCTAGACTTGTAACTATCACAAACATACCAAATGCTGGTTCTTTGATGCCTGAAAACAAAGTGCACTATGCATATGAGTATACAGTGAATGTAGTGTCTATCAGAGGACTCATTATTTGTTTGTCTTTTTGTTGTTTTTTTTTGTTGGTTTTTTGTTGTTGTTGTTTTTTGTTTTGTTGTTGTTTTTTTTTTTTTTTTGATTGCAGAACTTCAGTGATGCTAGCTAAAATGCAGAAAGGTTAAATTTTGTAAAAATTATCTAAATTAGAATATGTATTTTGTTTGTTATTTCTTGTTTTAGGTTGTACATAATGTTGGTTTGTGCATAGTACTGTATGACATTCTAAGCATAGGTGATTCATACATTGTTCCAGGAGATGGCTCATCCCATACTCCAGGTTTGTATTTCATTACTTCATGTATACCTTAACATTATCATTACAGGATTACCTGTGATACATCAGACGTATAGCTAGACCAGTGGTAAAATGTTTTCTTTTTTTCTGATTCCTCTACACAAGATGGAGAAAAACGCAATAGCACCAAATGCCCAGTTATTCAAAGCCCATTACTGTGTGGACACACTAACCGGGACCAATTGAATAAAACTGAGCAATCAGATAACAGTAAACTAGACAGAAATTGAACTGATAACAGACTGTGTTAGCCAATAAGATTATTATGTTCTCACACTCTTATTATGTCGTTGGCTTTTGGATTGGCTGATTAAAAATATTGAACGAAATGTTGCAATATGTTTGGTCAATGATACTTGTTGATCAAAGTTATCCAGCCTGGTGTATCCACACAGTAATTGGCGCCACAAAAATGGCAAAAAAAAAAGTAAGCCGCTAGAACGGGTTGAATAAACCCATTACAACTGGTTATTACCGAACCAAACGACTGGTTCAGTTTAACCCATTACAAAGGCTTCAGGATAAACCAAAAGTACACGTATTAAAGTTGGCGATGAATCCGCTACAAGGGGTTGACTAACCCATTACAGTCGAACCCAGTATGACTGGTTCAGCTTCAACCCATTAGAGCAGCTTCTGAATATGCCAAAATAACAATTATTATACTTAGCGATGAAACCACTACAAGGGGTTGACTGGTACGACTGGTTCAGTGCCTGTAAAGCGCCTTTGATTATATCCACATATTAAATTTCTAATGAAAGCATCGTTGTTTTCTATAACTGATGAACTAAGGAATCTCAAGGAACACACCCTTTTTCCATATGGTATATGGGGTGCCCATGCAAGTGTAGTCAATTCAAGCAATAGAAAACTTTTTCCGTGTTTACATAGCCTGATAGCAACACGAGGGGAGGTTGGGAGAATTCGAGACAGTTATGCAAACCCGAGACATAGTCGAGGGTTTGCATAACTGTTGAAAATTCTCCCAACTCCCCGAGTGTTGCTATCAGGCTATGTAAACACAGAGAAAAAAAGTTTTCTATTGCTTTTTATAAAATAAATACTAAGGGAAAACATTACCTCTTGCAAGAAAATAAATCTTTATTTGAATTTGATTCTCATATCAAAATACAAATTCTCCATACGTCACGAACTTCGATCGTTAGCCAATCAAATTTGGAACTTCGTCTTCAAAATACATTTTTGGGGGTGTTTTTTTCCTCGAAAGAAACTATAAATTTTTAATTTTTGAACTTGTACCGGGAAAACACGAAAGTTGTGACATCACAACTGTGTTTACATATCCTCATGCAAACATGGCTATCAACCAATCACAGCGTGCATACTATTTAATTTATTTTATAATAGGATATAGCAACTGTACAGAGCATTCATTTTATTAGAAGGGCGAGGGCCGGAGGAATATTTAATGGGTAGACTATCAAGTTTTTACACAGTCAGTCAAAAATGGGATAGGTCATCAGTATTTACATTTAACTCAAAGTTCTGTCATCAAAATGACTGACAAACGATGGTTAGAGTAACAATAAAGAGCAATTATTAGAAAAGGTCAAGCAAAATTTTCTAATTTGTAAGTGACGAGCAAGCAATTATTTGATACTAACAATTCAAGATATTTTTGATAACCGAGTTGACATACCAAGTCACAGGGTACCTTAACTCGAATGTCATTGCCTTTTTGTATTTTTATTTACTTTTTTCACTAATTTTTGTTATGGAGGATATATTGATCAAAAAAGTCAATTAATTTTACCTTTCAGTTTTGTCTAAATTGGGTTCCCTGTGGCTAAAACAATGAGAGATCCATTTTTGGGCAGTGCCTAAACTTCCCACATGTGGAACATTATTAATTTCTAGGCATGGTCTATTTTGTAGACTGCTACTTTCATATGTTGTGTTTTTCTTTCCAATGCGCAATGATGCTATATCTACCTCTATCTCAGTAGTTATATTTAGAATAAAGCTTGAGTCAATGCAGTTTTGTAAATACTCGAATGGATAAAAAAGCTGTGGTTGGGTTATGTATTTGGTATATAGTCCAGCTGCATTAGAATTGCTAACAAAATTTTCATTGTCTTTTTTTATTTTGTTAACAAAGGTACATGTACATTCACTTGCTGAGTGTATAATCTAATATATAACATAAAACCCAATATGTCTTCAATATATTAAAGAAAAAAGAAAACGTATTTGAGAAAACATATTGGTTCTCACACCAGGGTGAATCTAGGCGAGGGAGCAGGGCCGTAACTAGGGGGGAGCACAGTGTGCATGTGCACCCAACCCCCCCCCACATAAAAGCTTAATGTCTGCTCATCCATCTCCTTTTTTTTGGTTCTGCTTTCTTTTGGTTCTGCTTTCTTTTGGTTACCTTTTTTTATTATTATTATTTTATTTTTTGGTTCTGCTTTCTTTTGGTGACCTTTTTTTTTCGATTTTATTGGATGTGCACCCTCCCTGTAAAAGTTCTGGTTACGGCCCTGGGATGCAGGGGAGCACACCCGCAGATGAGCTGGCAACTGCATTATTGGTGTTCGAGTCAATTTGTTAACGCAGGGTTCAACCACTCCTAAAACAAAAATCCTGGATGTTGCACCACCCAATAGAAAAAATACTGAATCCAAAAAAAGAATCTAAATATTTAATAATAATAATGATAATAATGGCTTTTATTTAAACACCATAAATTGCCGCATTGCTGATGTGGTCGCATAAGTTTAATAAAATAAATGTGATATAAATTTAATAAAATAAAATAATGTGCTTCAATTTATTTCTGTATTTCTTTTCTTTTAGTAACTTTTAGATTTGTTGTATTCCGTCCTTTTATCGATGAGATATTGCTGGGAAGAATAAGAAGTTGTAACCATGAAGGCATACAAGGTACTTTGGCAAATTTGCACTAGTAATCTATCACTGGCAACTACTTGTGTAATCCATCAATGCTCATAAAAGGGTGCATTGTTTAAGGTTTTTTTAATTAACGATTCATTCATTCATTCATTTATGTACATTTAGAATATGTTTGTCTAAAAGTAATAATTGGAATTCACGATCCATGATAAACAAAGAAATCACCCAAAACAGAAATCTCATGGAAATCATCCAATCAAAAACCTTTTTTACCAGAGTGGCAAAAGTCTGCCCCATCTTGCAACTCCAGTTATGGTTTGAAGTTGGGGTAGTTAGTCAAATGGTGCCACATATAATATATATTTAACACTTATTTTTGAGTGTACTCAAAAATTCATATTAGGCATAGCCAAGAGTTTATTTATCATGTACAACACTGACACAAATATTGTATATTGCTTAACAAATGCCTTGGTTTGCTCCTTTGTGTTTCACTAAAACTTTCAAGATAAAAGTGAATCTGCCCAAGAAAATCCAGGTTAAAATTTATGCAAATGAACATGATTCTGTATCAGAATTATAAAACTCTTCACGGACAGGATTTCTATTGTGTTTTCCTTATGAATTATTTTTGGATCTCATTTATCCCTATCAAATTAATTAGTAATATATACAGTATGCAATTCTCTCATTTATGTAATGTTTACAATATGAGTGGCTGTGTTGTATCAACTATACAATCACGAGCCAGAAGCAAATAATTTTATGGCTGATACAACTTGGCGCAACTTGTGAAATGCCATGAATAATTCATAACTCCTTTGGGATATTTTGAATTCATATGCTGATTAGATACAGCCACTAGTTCTGTATCAGAACAGTATACATCCAACAGTGGTTATATCTAATTAGCATTTTCATTGTAAGGTTTGTATCTGGTTTACATGATATTCATGTGACCTAATTTCTAAAGCTGGATTGGCTTAGGCCCTCATTAATTATTCATGAATTTTACAAATATATATATATGTACATCATGGACATGATTTCTATTGTGTTTTCCTTATGAACTATTATTGAGTTAATCTCAATTATCCCTATCAAATTTATATGTGTGTATACTTAGTAATTCTCACATATTATGTGTATGTACATCAAATAATTTTTATTTTTCTCATCAGTTTCCATGGAGTTTTTTGATGACATATTTATTCCACATGAATATATCCAGCAGCCCTCCAAGTTGTATCCTTTTAGGAATAAAAAACATGTTAGTTTATATCATAAAAGACAAAATATACACTCTATTGTAAAACTATTGTCAGGATCAAAACATAAATCCTGGAAGCTGACATCAAACGTTATTCTGGGAAATGACAAATGAATGAAATCTTTACCTTGGAAGTAAAGTTTTCCCATTTCAGACCAATTGCCATGCTCTGGAGAAAAAGATTCTTGGTCTGAGTATTCATATTCATGAGTCTTTTCACGTGCAACGTTAAACAAAGAAATGATACTCTAGGGAGTGACATGTGGTCTCAAATGGGAAAATATTATGCCCAAGGTAAAGGGGTCTTTTTGCGGACAATCCAAGATATGTCTCTCTTGATACATCTTATTAATTTACGTTCTATGTTGTATGTTTTTAAACCCCACGACAATGATTCGGCAATGACTCGTGCGATTGAGTGTAGAATCAATTGAATCAAAAGCCAAAGCAATGTTTCATTCTATCATTAATTTTTCGCGGGTGGATATTGGATGTGGAAAAGCTCGAAACATCTACTGCAATCCATTAAATGTTAGTTACATTATTTGTCTTTAATCCCACACAAGCGAAGAAGATGAGCAATTGTGGGTGTGGCAGTACCAAACCGATGATGGCACGCATGACATGTTCATGGATATCAATGAAGAAATTCGTTTTCGTGTGGTTGATGAAACGTTTGTGGATCTCACTCCTACTGGACCAGAAGTACACAATAAAGATCAATTATCTGTCGAAGAGCAAGAGATCAAGAAATCTCCTTATTCAATAACGGTTAGAAATGTCCCGCTAATCTTTCCTTTAGAAAAGCACAATGGTTTCAGTTGCGTAATTTCAAAATCATGAAACACTGGAATTATACTTTAAGCAATATTTATATTACAATAATAGAAAATAGGGATATAGTGACCTTCCATCGTTCTTCATACTTACACTTAATGATACTCCATTTTATAGTTTCGTTTGGCGACGACAAATAACAGTTCCAAGTAGAGGCTGAACTTTTTATCATGCGCGGCAACTCCAATTTCGGCTTGGAACTTTTATTCGTGGTCACTAAAAGAAACTTTAAAACATAGTATTATCACTTCAAGTTTTATGTTACACACTACAAGCCTTCTTCTTAAGTTTGATTCCTAATCTCTTTACTTTTTTTTAGGCTTCAATAAGTGAACCTGGTCTTGGCCTTTTGTCGTGGTGGACATGAAGCAGCCGAGTAGATTAATTTTATCAAGCACACGAGACGTTTTTACTTATTTTGCCTCTCATTGACATGAAACTGAAATGTGTGAATTTGTACTCCTTCATGCAACCAAAGATCCCCCCCCCCCCCCCTCCCTTCCCCTTCCGTTTGTAAAGACATTTTTGGACAAAACATTATCCATTTCTTATTTAGGACCCCAAACCAAGTTTATGTACCAAATTTGAGCAAAATCCGTGAAGTAGCCTGGCCATCTGTTTCTAAATTGGCTTGATCCTAACGAACTATTGCGCTAGGGTTTCTAACCCCAACTTGCGCTACAGTTTCTAGCCCTAGCTTGCGCTAACTTTTCTAAAGCCAACTTATGTTAGGCTTTCTCGCCCCAACTTTCGCTAAGGATCCTAACCTCCGTCAGGGTAACTAGTCCGAGTTTGCACTAGGATTTCCAACTCCATCTTTCGTTAACCCCAACTTGCGCTTAGTTTCCTAACCCCAACTTTCGTTAGTGTTTGTAGCCCCAACTTGCGCTTGGTTTTTGCGATTGGTATTGAAATTAATTAAGTTTGATTGGATTGTAAAGCGCTGCTGACTGCTGCTGATAGAAAGCCTTTTACCTGATTTACGAAGGAAGAAAGGGCGATTTGCCCAGTCTGCAACTCGGGAATTATTGGTCAATCAATGTATCAATCAATGTATGCCTATAAGAGACGCTAAGATCATAAGAATATAGGCGACAATATAGGCTAGGATTAGTTTATTGGATCACAACCTATTCACTTTCTACAGTATAAAGTGCCAAATAAAAAAATATATGATGTATTGTATTGTATATTATGCAATTATCCAAAAACAAATATTTCGAAAATGATGCAAAGTATGTACATAAGAGGGGTGGAATAAGCGGGTTGGATTGGGGTGGGGAAGGGATTTCAAAACGGTTTTTTGAGAACCAGGAAAGGATTAATTATTTGCACACCATGAAGGAAGAGGGGAGGTGTGTGGCCAGGTCCGTAATTCTTTGAGGCAAAGTCATGTTGCCGACTTCCTCCCTTCTCCTACATTCGCCAAGAATTAATGAAATAAGTCTGAAAGAAAAATGCTAGATGCGGATTGTCAGATTTATTCTAATGTTGGATACGAACATACCTATGTTTTGAAAATTTTTCACCAGTTTATTCAATTAAGTGAAGCTTCTTGTCGGTTTTTTGCAGGCCCACTAAAAAACTTCAAACTCGAATATCTTTTGTTTTAGTTGGCGTTGGCGTGACAAATATGTGTCCCTTCCCTGTGAACCTGTTAAAAACTGATTCACAATCAATGAAATACCAGCTATCATGACTTCAGGGGTATGTTTCTTTTAAACTTTCTCTACGCAACAATTCAAAAAAAAACCAATAAAGCTATATATTGTTTTAAAGGTCATATGTTAAAGATTTCGAATATAATATTATTTGAAATTGATTTTCTAATTTGAAACAATGCCGAGTCTTAAGCACAAATCGGGCACGTTCCGTAGAGATGAATTAATGGTAGCGTTATTGCGTATAGCCAAAAGAACTTCACTAAGTGTATACACTCAATTGAAGAAACGTCGGGTTCAGAAACATACTGTGACCGGCGACCCGTGGCATCATCCACTGTTTTTAATACGCGGTTTGCATTCTAAACCGACTGCATGCATGACGCAAATGAATAACTTATGATATAATTATGTCATTTCACATGTGCCATTTCGGTCTCAGCTTTTATGTCCTATGTTTCTGAACCCGACAACGATTCTTCAATTGAGTGTAAGCGACTATAATGTACAAAAAGGTGTGAGCGATTTTTGATATTTTGAGTGGTTTTCAAGAGTTTAAAATTTTTAAATGGCCTTATTCCAAAAATAGTAACCTCTCACCGTGAAATAATGACCGGTCCCTAACCATCATCTATACATACAGTCAATTCAAAAAACGTTGTCGTCGACCGGCTCAAGCCTACGCGACTGGACCGAAAGAAATATGGGTAAAAATCACTGAAGCGGTTAAACATTCGTTCTGAATTAATTGTTCCCGCTAGTAATATGATAATAATGGCGAGAAACAATCCATCAAATGCATGTCTTTGGGTTTAGTGAAAGAAAAACAAAGTAGTTATGATTCAGTTCACAATTACGAAAATATGAAGGCATTAATGAACGTCTCCTTCAACACTTCCCGCTCGCCTACGAAGGTTCGTGCTGTAAACCAGGCATAACTAGTCAGATAAAATTATGGAGTCAATTCGGCTTCAATGATTGCTACCCAGAGCTCCTTTCGATCCAGTCGCGTAGGCTTGAGTTGGTCGACGACAACATTTTTTGAATTGACTGTATCCTTGAAGACAATTCTGTGAGATGAAACTTTGCAAAGCTGGCCCTCACGGCCCACCTCGAGATTCCGGTTCACGGACTACTCAGTTTGTTCAGAAATGGTGTGAATCAGTTTGAATTTCCTTCTCAGGGCCGAATAATTTAGCCGGCTTTTAGAACTCAAACACTTCTTTATGAAACTCAAAAGTAACCCCAGCCGAGGAATTTGTAACACAAAGTTTTTCTACTGTATCTACTAAACTAGATGGACCACAGGTCAATACTGCAACCCTCCTTGTTTTCGATTCTTGAGCATGGCCTTTCATCTTTGCAAATAATTCCGGCAAATTTGGACGGCCAAATTTCAGCTCAGGCTGGATTTCTGGATGAATATTAGCTTCTACAAATCGCGCCGAGTCTCTTTCTTTGGTTAAATGAAAATAATTTTCCATGACTTCATCTTGTGGTTCGCCTCTAACGAGCAAGTCTGGAGAGAATGAATATGGAAGCCTGTGGTCGGTAACCTTGTTAAAATACTCCTTGTCGTACTCCAGGACAGACGATACCATAAAAAGGTCACGTACGGACCAAACAAACAAAACTTTTTTCACATCCCTACCCCTCCTTCGTTGGTACATGATGTCATTACAGATGGACTGCATGGGTGTGATTCCAATACCTCCGCTTACAAACAAAAAGTGTTTGTATCGAGAGCCATCGATATCAAGACATGGAGCACCATATGGTCCATCTAAGTAAACCGTTATTGCCCTTGTTTCTGCTATGTAGTTGTAAAGTTTTTGTGTCCAGTCCCCAAGCACACGGATGTGAATGGAAACTTTGTTTTCGTGAGGGGATGATGAGAGGCTAAAAGGATGCCATTCGAACAGAGACACACCGGGCACACAGATAAAGCAGTATTGTCCAGCTTTGTATTTAAAGTCCTCCTTGAGGAACGTTATGCGGATTACATTTGAAGGAAGCCTGACAGCAAGGACGTCTTTTCGCTTATGATAATTGTACAGAGCGATGAATAGACGACATATGATGTCAAAGGCCCAAAGACCTGCACCAAACACAATGGCTCCAGCATCGTGTGTGAATGCAGCTACGATGACTAGTAGGAAAAGGATCCAGTGAAGACGTAAAAATGCTTCAAAAACCTTTCGGCGAATAGGCCACAAAGAGAAGATGCAAAGAGAAGCCATGCTACCGGTTAGCAGCAAACCTGTTATATCCCATTCTCTATATACATAACCATGCCATGCGCCTACGAGAACACTTAGATACGCGCAGATCTTGTGCCAAGTCAAAGCCCTTTCGAACGGCAAACCTGTAAAGAGGATCCATAATGAATTACGGCAAGCAAATGCAAATGATAAGGCAGCCGGGATGATCGCTACTGAACCAGTTGCATCAGCATTGTCTTCATCATTCCCCATGCCCATTGCTGCTAGAACCCCAGCAAGTCCGCCAACAAGAAGAAGGAAAAATAAGACTTCTCCAAGGACTACTCCAAAAAGCAATCTCGTGTGAAAAATACTTAGGATTTTCCATCTGCAATAATAGAAGATGGGAATAGGCACCAAGCGGTTGAGAATGGGTGAGTCATACTTAGAATCTTCATATTCTCTCCAAGCTTTCTGTTGTTCTAGTACTTCTACCGTAAAAGACTCCGTAATCGGTGGTGGAGATTGCGAATGACTTCCCTGGCTGTCCTTAGGCTGCTTTATCGAGACTTTGTACGAGTTTGGCATCTTTAGAAGACTGATTTGCCAAGTTGTTGATCTATAGTTTTGCTACGTTTTGCTTAGATTTCGTGTCCACCGCTTCACGTACGCTTCATTTAATTTATTGTTGTATTGACAGATTGCTAATTTTTTTTAGCTATATACCGTAGCTGAAACTGAAATTACCATAACAATATGCAAGGCAAGGATCGCGTATTCAAGAGACGCGCTGGGAACCTCTGCGTCACCTGCACGTCAGGTAGACATGCACAGTGACTGCACACGAAAAATTATTGTGGGAATAGCTTAGAATTTGATTCGTATTGTTGTTTCTAAAACAACCAAGCGTGACGTGACATACAGATTTACGTTCAAACATCATAACTATTCAGTTGAACAAGATCTGAATGACATCACTGTTAACACTATATTCACGTTTGACAATATAAAAAAAATTCGAACGAGTACTTGAATGTTAAAAGTAACACATGTTTTGTAAGAAACAAATACCACAAAATACTATGTGAAGTTTACAACGTATCAACTCTTTTAGACGAATACGCGAATACTTTACTTAGATAGGCACTCTTAGGCTCAGGTCAAACGTCGAACTTCATATGAGCCGAAATTAATAACATTAAAGGAGACCCCCCTTGTTATCCATTGTTTCAATTTGGTACGGCTCATGTGAATTTCGACGTTTGAGAGCTGAGCCTAAGGTACATAACAATTGGGGACGTAATGTGTATAATACTGAGGGCATTGCCATCTCATTGATATTCGCCGTCTTCAAATGCTGGTTGTTACTTTTAGGTAGTTCAGCTCTCACTAGCCGGGCTATCTTTTCAAGTAAATTGTCACTTTCTATGAGACACTGTGGGACATGGCGAAAAATTCGCTACAACATGGCCGATGAGCATGCGCAGTAGAGTGCTTAAAAGTCAAAGAAAGAACAACAAAATTTAATTGAAAACCTTCCAGAATCCCGAGTTTTTTCCTCCTAGCATTTATTGTGAGAAATATTTACATTTTGCACATATCCAATATTTTTTTCCTAACAATTATCGATAATGTCATTACATTTTTGAAAGGAAAAAATATCGTCTTACCGGTTCCAATTACTTTCAAAGATTTAGCCGTTAAAACATAGAGTGAATAGACAAATTAAATGGCCGACATGCTGTTTTACTGATTTTCGCACGAAAATCCAGCTTTCTAATAATGTAAATGAAGAATATATAGGTTTTGCACATATCCAGGTTTGAAGTTCATCATGTAAACAATGTTTTTAAACCAAAATTATAAGCAAAAAAATTCGTTTTACCGGTTCCAAAATCAGCCAAACATGAGGTAGAATAGAAATTTTGAATCTTCTTCTGCTTATATTCCTAATGACGCGCGGTATTCTTGTACAATTAGAGCCAATTTCGAAGAGAATATCTGAAAAACTATCGATTCTTCGTCTGCCATTTTGTATCCCATCATTCAATATATCATCTAAGTCCCAGGTTATCACTGACTAATTTCATAGAGGAGGACTGAGAGCCTGTGGATCGTATTTTGGCGGTAAAATCATCTGTCAATCGATCAGCTGTTTACTAGTTTTTCAAAATGTCGGACGTGTTTGCACATTACCATCGGCTCCGTTTGAATAAAGATCTCTCAAACGTTGAGTTGTCTTCTTCTGAATTTCATTATGCTTATAGTAGGGGAAACGATAAAGTAATTTTTGCAGTGAAAATACCTTTTCCACTACTGAAATTATGGCACGAAATTGTACAAGAAGATCGGTACAATGCAAAGGTAAATTTTGTTGATTTACTAGAATGGAGTGTGCCAGGTAATGCGTTTGTTTTTATTTCTGAAGAAAAAGTAAGAAATAGAATAAACGATAACATCAGAAAAATAGCAGGATCAGTAGTTCAAGAATATAGGAAGACTAAAGGTAGAGCTAGGAAGCAACTGAATGATAGAAGCAGAAATTTTCATATTCGAGAAGGCGAAATTAAAACCGTAGATCAGTGGAACGAGGAGCTAGGTACTCTAAGGAATGAAGTGGAGGAATGGAGAAAAAGGTATGATGATAATGAAAAGGCAAAGAAAGATATGTTTGATTGTCTTGTGCAAGAAATAGCAAATAGAGATAGGCAAATTCAACATCTTCAGGAGTCCAATGCTGAGCTACAAAGCTACATTTCTGTACTAGAAAATGAAAACGAATTTCAAGGCAAACCTCTATCATCGACAAAAAATAAGAGCAGAACACTGAACTGTTTTCTAAATAGAGCAAAAACAGCACTTTGGTTTTCCAATTCTTTTGGCCTAGACATACAGGCTTTACTAATTAAGGATCAAGAATCAGGAGATACCCATATGCTAGATTTAAATGGTAGTCGGAAGGGAAAAAATTATAACAACTTGACCAATGAAGAAAAGTCCAAAGTTGAGCAGGTTTTATATCTACTTGACAAGTTTTGTGTTGGTGACAAATTTTATCATGAATTTTCTTTTATTTGTGAGGGACTTCCCAAATCTTATTTAATCAAACAGTGCAGGTCCAACCTTAATGACATGTGCCATTTATCTTCACTTCCTGGCCCATACCATGGTTCTAAAGTAAACTCTCTAACTGACCTACTCAAAGTACAGGTAACAGATTTCTTTAAAAATGCAAGGGACTTTTCTGTAGCCAATGATAAGATCAAAATCAAGGTAAATGGTGATGGTGCTCGTATGACCAGGAATAGTAATTATATAATTCTCTCATTTTCTTTGCTGCAATCGGGACAAGATGTAATGTCTGCTAAGGGAAACAGGACCATTGCCATTGTCGATGCACCTGAAAATTATGAAGTTCTAAGGGATGCCTTCCAATCAATTTTTCAAGAAATCAATGATTTGATACAGAGTGGTTCTATAGAAGTTAATGGACAACACCTGAACACTGAATTTTTCTTGGGAGGTGATTACAAATTTATTTTGCTAATGCTTGGATTAAAATCTGCCACAGCTGACTATGCCTGTGCCTGGTGTAAGATTCCCAAAGAAGATAGATGGAAAGTAGACACTGATTTCTCCAATTTTAATAAGCTTCCTCTATGCAGAACTCTCAAAGAAATACTTACCTTGTACAAAAACCATCCCAGCAAGAAAAATAACTACAACTATGGGTGCGAACGAGAACCACTTATTAAGATTCAACTAGACCATGTAGTCGTAGATGAGCTTCATCTTATGTTAAGAGTAACAGATATTTTGCTAGAGAATGTGATAGATGCTGCACTAGATTGGGACAAAATTATTGAAGTGAATAGAGCTAGGGGACAAGAGAGGGGAGTTCAGCTAAAGAAAACTGTGGAGCATATTAAGTCACTAGGAATTTCTTTTGATGTGTGGGAAGAAAAAAATGCAGATGGGAGGGCAAGTGGAAGATATAAGTGGACCAGTCTTACAGGAGATGACAAAAAGAAACTTCTTAAAGAATTTCCAAAAAAAGAAGGAACTCTAGAACTTTTTCAGTGTCAAGACCTGGGACAAAAGGTTATAGAGATATGGAATAACTTTGGTGAGCTCTATGCCATTATCAACACTTGGTCACCAGAACAAGATCCATCTATCTTCCATCTTAAAGCTGTAGCTTGGGTGAAGTTTTTTGTTTCCCTGAATGGAAAAATGAAGGGGTATGAGAGGAGAAGGGTAACACCTTATATGCATATCTTAGTAGCTCATGTACCATATTTTCTTCAAATGTACAAGTCATTGAAAGTTTTTACAGGACAGGGAGTGGAGAAAAACAATGATGTTGCTAGATCTGTAGTCCTAAGAAAATCAAACAAGTGGGACTCAACAGCAGATATCTTAAGAGTGGAAAGTAGGCAATGGAGTCTAAGGGATAATGAAAGGAAAAGAAGAAAATATGAGAAAAAGAATGCTGTTTACTGGGAAGAGGGAATAAAAAAGAAAACAAAGAGACAATTTTATCTCAAAGAGAAATGCAAATGACTGGCATACTGAAATACTAAAAATATTATAGTTTTTTAATTACCCAGATGTTTTAATTTCATGCCATTGACTCATATTGTATATATTCAATTGCAATATACTTTAAGTAGCTTTTCTATATACAATTTCATTCACATAGTGTTACTATTTTATTACTATGTTCATGGCACTCTAATAGCTACTTTTTTCAAATTAATTGCTTTAAAATTTAAAAATTAGCCTGTTTGCTTACAAAAGTTCAAAGAAGTACAATGTAAATTATCTTTACAATTTGCACTATTTTATCTTCTATTGACAAATACAAAATTTTAAATTGTTAGCTTTTGCTTGACAATGGATTTTATCTACAAAAACCAAGTAATAGCAGACATAAAATGCAATGCATATTGAATAAAATACACTAGCTAGCCCATTTGACACTCATTATACTGACAATTCACATAGATGACACAGTCATTCAACTGTTTGGGGAAAAAACAATGAGTTAGAGTGTCTTTTTAGAAGCTGATAAATAACTTTTCATGTCTTTTACAAATGATACTTTCAAGTAATTTGTTTATATTTAAATGTTTTACCTAATGTAAACAATTTAAATACAGGAGAAAGGCTTACGAAAAAAATCAATTTTCAGCTTTTCTATTGGCATTCTGGGTTGTTTTACTAATTTCCTATTTTGAAAAACAGTTACACTTGGTGATAAAGAAAGAACTAGTCCCACCTTCATTGGAAATTGAATAATGACTCCATCCCCATTGCTATCTAAACACTGATCCCAATCATTGAAAAAATGACAACATTGAAAATCCTCCTTTTCTAGCATAAATGCTTTGTCATCCCTAGATACAGTTCCCTTACCCCCAAATAAAAACCGAAAACAATCATGGTCAAAACAAAAGGAAACTGGAGCCCTTGATTTGCTTTTTAGCTTAGCAGTTATGTTATGTAACAAGCAGTCAATGTTTGCTTCCAGTCTTGGATGGTCTATTATAGGTTTGTCAAATGTTCTGTAAAAAAAAGAGAGTGAATTTAATCCAGAGTTAATAGAGGTTAATTTAATCACAGTTAGTAGAGTATGATTAAATAAAGTTTTATGTTGGCATGTAATTTACGTGAGCAAAAATCACTAGATTCGCATTAATACTTACCGGATCAGATCTTTTGTTAGATTCCCCTCATCCTCCCAGCTACTGCAGTACGAGCTGTAACCTTCCCACTTGATAAGATACTCAGTCTGAAAATACAAAAATCCTTGTTAAATTGGGGGGAAATGTGAAGCTTACTAACTAAACAGGAGTCAGAATCCTTTTTTTCGAAAAAAAAATTAAAATTTTGACTTTTAAAGCTAAGAAAATGATCACAAGCATGCCGAAAAAGTAAGAATGAAGTTGTCAAAAATTTTTAATTTACTTACATTTCCCTTGTAGTTTCGCTTCGAAATTAACCTTTCTACTGCAAAATATGGGCCACTTGTCATCCTGTTTCTTTTCATCACCTTTACTGGCTCTAAAAACCAGGTTGCAGACTCATTAAGCTGTCTGTAGAATCCTGGCATCGTTTTTCGATTGGTACTGGCAGCCATCTTAGTACAATATTGAACAATGAATACGCGCCCGCGGTACCGAACCGCTGACTGTACGTAATTTTTCGCCATGAGGATTTGAATAGATTCTACGCAACTCTTAGAATCTAGATTTTTATCGGGAGGTTTTATGGGACCCGATTCCAAACACACACAAAACAATTTTTTTTACGTCACATCCTCGCATTCAGTAGGTAAGTGCCTGATATTGTATTTGCCGTCAAATTTTATTTTATTTTACATCTCAATATTTGAAGCTTTTAAGAAACTAAAAAAATGAATGGCGACCTTTTTTAGTTTCGCACTGCCGTAAAGAGAGGTTCTACTCATTTTTTGTCGACCTTTTTTACAAAATCTTAGTTATCATCAATGAATTCGAATGTAACCTGCAGTGTATCAAGTTTTTCTGAGTTTTGACCACTTCTTTTCAGAGCTTTCAACAACAAAATGCCACATAAATGGCTGGATTTTTTTCAACTGATAAGAACTGATTTAAACCACACAAGTATTTGCTAAAATTTTGTTTGCAAAATACGATAGAGTTTACAAGAACAAATTTGCCACCTTTAGCAACCAGCACTGATCAGTTTTGACGGTCAGATTCTTTTTCAGTGTGACTGCGCCACTGAAAAAGCTAAATGTTTTTGTCGTGCGCATTTCTTGGAGTTTGTCATTACCGGGCTTCCTGTGATGCCTATTTATGAGGGAGAATAGGTACTACCAAATAGTAAAACAAAACATGGCGGAGAAAAGTGACATGACCTTTGGTTACTTTAAGTCTAATAGCCTTCCAATTGAAAAACATAGAGAGGAAATTGTCAGAGCTGTTCAAAACAATGATTTCCTGGTAATTGTTGGGGAAACTGGTAGTGGGAAGACCACACAGCTTTCGCAGTATCTGCACTCTGCTGGGTTTACGAGAAATGGTCAGATTATTGGAATAACGCAGCCTAGGAGAATAGCTGCCATATCTGTAGCTAAAAGAGTTGCAGATGAAGTTAATACGACAATTGGACGTAAGCCCATAAGTAGTCTTTAAGTTCACTTTTCTGTAAGTCTATTCCTCGTTTGCAATCGACGTCATAGCCGCCATGTTGGAAGAATTTGACAAGAGATTTTTCAATTAATTCTTTTGTTATATCTTCCAACATGGTGGACATCCCTTTTGTTATTGTGCTCTCTTGGGATTGATTGCAAACCAAGAATTATCAAAACGTTATCTAAAGTTCCTATCATCTGAATTCCATAATCTTATAAAACTACACAGGTGAAGTAGGCTATCAGGTGAGGTTTGATGACTGTACCAGTGATAAGACCTACATCAAGTACATGACAGATGGGTGTTTGTTAAAAGAGTTTCTTGAAGACTCGACACTATCCAGGTATGCTGCTATTATACTGGATGAAGCTCACGAAAGAAGTCTTGACACAGTGAGTAATTATGCACTTGTCATCGGCTTCCACGAGGGGGGGACCCCTGGCTAGACTCAGGGAAAGTGGGGACTTAGCCTAAAAGCCTTGCCCCAGTACCTGGGGGAATAGTGGTAGATAGATAAAATGTTCTGAAACCCCCTGGAAGCATTGGAGTTCTTTGTAAAGAGCTGTATTTCAGTAAGAGTTTATAGAAAGTTAAGATATTATCAAATGCTCTATTTTGCTATACATGTTACTAAGATCTTGTCTTTCAGTTTGTTTTATGGATTTAGTGTGTGCACTCCACTATTTTGTGTTACTTTTGTGATCTGTTATTTTAACTCCATAACAATTTTGCCTCAGGGGCTGGTGGAATATAGGGGTATTTTCTAAGAAACCTTGCCCCATATCTGGGGGAATACAGATAGCTTTCCACTAGGCTCAAAGCAAAGTCCCCACATTTGCCCGGGGTCTACCCTCTCGTGGAAGCCGATGACAAGTGCATTATGTGAATCTGACCAACATGTATCTGAATAATAATCATAAAACAATACTCCAGCTAATTAACACACCAAACTCAAAACAGCTCTACAGAAAACGTGATTTTTTTATTTACTATATAATAGGGATAATAGGAACTATGCAACAACAGCTGCATGTCTTCAGCTGTGTTAGCATCCATATTGATGGGTTGCAAGCATTCACAAGAGAGTGAAATCCAAAGACATTGTGGCTAAGGAATATCAATCAAGGAATACAACACTTTATCTTAACGGTTTCACTGAGTGTTATTCCATCATTGTTGTTCCTAACAATGTTCATTAATCAATGTTTCTAATAACATCAGTTTAATATATTGATTTGGTTATAAAACATTGGCAATGACAAAATATTGTAAAAAAGATAAAATAATAATAGATGTACAAAAGAAGAGTACTTTTCGACATTTGACTCATGTCATTATCAAGTTAAAAGAAAAACTAGAATAATTTTGAATATGCATAAAATCTAAATACCTAATGGGCAAAAATATAAACAAAGATAAAGTAGATCGTCAAGTGAAGTGTTTCCTGGTACAGAGTCTAATAGAGTGTTTATACTCGTTTTAATGTCTTGAAAGTTCAGTTCGATCATTACTCATCTAAATCTTGAACCATACTGTAACAAAGTGCCTTTTTAAATTGGTATAAACTATAATATACTATAGAGGGATAAATCATCTAATGGTAATGCTTTAATTTAATCCTGATATTACCATGTTGAAATAAATTTATCAGATCATATTATATACTGAAGGCATTGCATTTTACTAATTCCTTAACCCATAGGGGAATTATATAGCAAAACAAAGGCGCACGCGAAAAAAAATGTTCTAGTGCATTTTTAAATGATTTTCTTACCCTTTCACATTACGGAGGACATTATCTTGATCTCGAATTTAGAAAATTAATAGTTTTTTAATTTTTCCGATTTTATTTTCACCATTCACTTTAATCTAAATTGGGCTCCCTGTATTGATAACATTTTGATGTTAGGATATCCTCTTTGGCCTTGTTAAGAAGTTCTTTGTTGGGAAGAAAGGCAGAAAGAATCCCAAAGTCATTGCAATGTCTGCCACGTTAAACCATCAAAAGTTTGCCGAGTTCCTTGGTGCCTGTCCAGTCATTGAGATACCTGGTAGCATATTCTCTGTGAAAGAAATTTACTGTGACTGTGTGACTGTAAGAGATTTGAAAAATCCAAGTTACTTAAATAAGGTATGTATCATATGCATGACTATATAATGTTTTTAGGAAATATCCTCTTCCATGTACTTACAGGGTAATTTATGTACCTTATGACCAGCCGGCACATGTTGGTTAACTGATGCCCCATCGTTGGCTAATGCAAGGTCAACACTTTAACAAAACTTGGCCAACACATCACCAACACAAGTCTATGATCGTTTCTCCTACACATTATTCCACTGTTTTGCCTATTAAAGAAAAAAGCAAAACTACATGGAAAAATCTTGCTGCTTTCTGCATTTCCAGCACTTGTATATTCAGCACCATTGCTGGTTGTAATGCACTTTTTTTCTGAGTCCTCATTCACCAGCTTCTGTACTATACTGCAAGCTGGCCTGGATTGCTGGCATTGAGAGGGGTCAGGGCCAGGGCCAGGGTTTTGTTGTCTTAGTTCTCAGTTGTTCTCTTACATCCCAATTTAATGAGATGGGAGCACCATTTAACGTAGTCCGAGCCCCAAGGGATTTGCAATCCCTAACGTAAAGAGCCAGGTTTTGACACCTCACTTTTGGCATGAGCCAGGGATCAAACCTGGGGCCCTCCATGACAAAGGTGGAGGCGCCAACCACTGCACCACCAAAGCTTTCTTTGGCTTGTAGTTCACTAAATGATAGAATCGCTTTTTATTGTACACTTCTTCTTTTTTGATACTTTATTGTTCAAATTTTAAAAGAAATGGAGCAGCAAATACATGAAAAAAATCATTTCCACCATTTCATTTTCGGTTGACCACCATGTACCGACTAGTCACAAGTACACAATTACCTACTAACAGAATGTATATAAATGATATGGATTTTATAAGTAATGGGTAGTGAAAATGAAATAGCAAGCATACAGGTATAGTTAAAATATGCAATATGCTGGTTTTGTATGAAAAAACTGTAAACCTGGGATGCTTACCATGATTTATAAAGCTATCTGGTTGGTAATTCATTTGCTAATGGTAAGAAAATATAGGGAAAGTTTTTTTCCAACAAATGGTACACACGTCCACCTGAGTCTACTGGAAGAACTGAAAAGAGCAGGAAAATAGGATTACAGACCCAATTTTCTGAAACTTTCCACATACCATTTTGTTTTTTCTGAGTAAATGGTATTAGCTCCTCTGGGTTGCAGCTGGGTTGTACCAGAGGAGCTAAGTTTAGATTAGTTAACTAACAAAACAAAAACAATTCCCACTGATGTATCGAAACCATTGTTTCTGGATATTCTTCAGCTATTGTGCATGCAAGCATAGTGTTACTCATTTATGCTGAATTGCATTGTTACATTGCTAGTGCTTGGTTGTGAAATTTGCTGGGGCTTGGAGTTTCATCATTTAGGACCTAGTAAGAGATACTGTAGGAAAAAAAGGAAACTGGCTGATCGAACTGACTAACAACTAATTTGTTCAATATTTGATGTCTTGTGATTTTGAATATGACATGAATGCAACGAAATGACAAACAAAATTAAAAACTTGAAAAAGCAAAATGTATTAATACCAAATTTGATAAATATTTGAATTGTCTAGTCAGTGAACTAACAGTGGTTATCTTATTACAACTAAAGTAATCTTTCATGATGTGCAATGCATTAATTAATTTGATTTTTAAAATTTTTTTAAGGTTGTAGAAACGGTGATGACAATCCACTCAGAATACCCCCCTGGGGATATTTTAGTTTTCTTGACTGGACAAGAGGAAATAGAGACATGCTGTGACAGACTCTTCTATAAAGCAGAGAAGATTGACTACAACCACGATGTGAAGAGTACTGAGGTGGATGCTATAATTATATTACCTCTGTACGGTTCCATGACAACAGGTACAGACTTATTTATGTAAATGACTAATCTAGAGTCTGTTTATACAAGAAACTACGGGAGTGTTCATTTTTTTAGCTTTTTTGAGTCTGTGTGGGGGGGAGGGGGGTGGTGGAGGAGGGAGGGGGGTTGCTTAACCATTCTGGGCATGGGGGATGGGCAAAAATCTCGATATGCATCCTTAGGGGGGCTATTTGAGTTCAAATATATTTATAGTAGGGCTATGAAAGTTTTCTCTTTTTGAGTGGACCAACTACTGTAATGAAGGATATGTTATAATTTAATTAAAATGGGTCATCTGAATCCCATCAAAGAGCCATTTCATACTGAGCTAAAAATCACTGTGGGTCAACTGAGTCGTAGATATTAAACTTGAACGTTTTGATAGTTTTGGATAATCTTTATTTTAATCATTTCATAAAATAGGGAAAACTCTAAGTTACAGCACATGCAGTGCTAAATCATGCATTCAGTTTGAGCTAGTAGATCATTACACACTGTCTAGAGCACTTGCAATATGATATACAATACAATACAATTTTATTTGGCACCTTATACTAATAGTACATGAGTGTTTGATTCCAAATATATTATAGGTATATATATATACTATGTATTAGGTAATTTTCTTAATTCATTTTCACGTATCAGCATACATTGATGAATGTATGCTGATATGGCTCTTTGTAGAGACGCTGATTTTGAATTGATTAAGAACATAAAACGACTGTCAGCGCTCATATTGTTGAAATTAATGCTGGTGTTTTTTTCTATGAACTCTCTTAAGTCGTTTCTATGAGAGTCATATAGTGGACACCAAACTAGAAAGTGTTTTTCGTTTTCTACTCCCGACTTACACACTGGGCAAATCCTTTCATCGTAAATGAGATAAGGCCTCTTATACCTCCCCGTTTCTACTTCAAGCTTATGGTTACTAATTCTTAATTTTGTAAGCGCCACTCTGTGCTTAATATTGGTGACTTGACTTAAATATTCTTCAAAGTTATAATCCGTTTTGAACTGACGAAAGACTCTGAGTTTATTTTTATGTCTGTCGTCTTTTCTTTCATCATTGTGGAGATTACTCCATAAAATTTGCCTCTCAATGTCATATATTTTTTGGGTTATTATTTTTCCATATTCATACCATCTTGGAGAAAGTTCCTTTTGTTTCATCCAAATTATCCCCAATCCGAGTTGTTCTAAAGTAGTTTTAATTTTTATGCTCCAAAAGGCTTTTTTAGTTTCATTTTTAATATCTTGGTAGACTTCGGCTGAAAGTTTTTTTGGGTGTAGTTCCGACTTTATAATTTTATGCCAGAATTTAAAGCTTCTACTGCATGCTTTGCATTTTAGCGGAAACCTTCCTAACTCAGCTCTGCATGCAAGGTTACTAGCATTCTTTGTCACCTTGAGGAGCATTTTGCAAAATTTCAAATGAACAAGTTCCATGGGCTCTTGGTCTTTGGTGCTTAATGTTTCGATACCCCATATCTCACTTGCGTATAGAAGTATTGGTGTAACAAGCGAGTCAAACAGTTTTATAGTTAATTTGATATTGGATGTGAAAAATTCACCCATTTGTTTTTTCATCTGAAATAGTGCCTTTAATGCAGCTTTTTTTAATTCTTGTTTTGCAAACGTAAAGTTTCCAAAGGTTGTAAAATTTAATCCTAAATATTTATATGATTTAACGTTTTCTAGTTTAGATTTGTTCAAATAGAATTGGAAGTTATTCATTGTCTTCCCTGTATTATTGAAAACCATCACTTTTGTCTTTGTTATATTAACTGTTAAGCCTGATTGTTCACAAAATGCCTCTAGCTTGTCGAGATATTTCTGAAGCCCTTTAGCAGATTTAGAGAACAGAACCAGGTCATCTGCATATAAAAGAGTACTAATCGGTTTGCCATTCAACATTACATCATTGTTGTTACACGAATTTAATGAGTCAGGCAGATCGTGAAGATATAAATTAAATAACGTAGGGCTCAGCATACAGCCTTGTTTAACACCCATATAACAGGAAAATGTCGGAGAAATGTGTCCATTTACTTTGATTGCTGATTGATCAGTGGAGTACATCGATTGTATCACTCTTAGAAAATTTCCATTTATACCAACATTTTCAAGTTTTGCCATTAATTTTTTCCTTGGGATGCAGTCAAACGCTTTTTGAAAATCTACAAAGCAGGAAAAAAGGAAATTATTTTTCTTCCGTGGCTTACTTTTAACATATTTATCGATTACGGATTTCAGAATAAAAATACTATCTGTTGTTCCGTGCTTTTTTCTAAACCCACCCTGTTCCTGTTTAATTATATTATTCGTAGTTAGGTAATCATAGAGCCGTTTGTTAAGTATTGCCGTAAAAACTTTGCCAATTGCAGAAAGGAGTGTTATTCCACGGTAATTTTCAGCTTTCGTTGGATCGTCCTTTTTATGCAATGGAACAATATATCCTAGATTCCATGAAGAGGGAAACTTTCCGTTGTCTAGGATTTTATTGAAAATTACCGTTAGGTGTCCTTTTAGTGCTTCCTTTCCCGTTATCAATAGCTCATTTGGAATATTATCAGGGCCGGGAGCTTTATGTTTCTTTAGGTTACTTAGAACTTCATATACTTCTTGATCTGTAATGGAAAAATCTAATTCCCCTTGACTTTGCGACTGTTCTAAGGTCTCCGTAGTATTTACTGCAGATGTCTGGGAGCTATTAAGCGTCTTGAAGTGATTAAATAAGTCCTTTTCGTTTGCTCGACAGGAGTTTGCATTTTTTGCTTTGCCTACATTAAAAAGTTGTTTCAAAGACTTCCAGGTGGATTTCGAATCTTTGAGGTCAAGGTTCATTAATTTTGAATTGAAATATTTGTTTTTCTTACGTCTACACATGCTTCGAAAGGACCTTTTATGGGTATGTAGATTCCTACGAAGTTGTTCATTATTTGGATTCCTACAAATTTGTTTTCCAAGAGATCGAAGATTTTTCTTTTCGTTTTCACATTCTGAATCAAACCACTTTTGTGAATCTGTATTTTCTTTAAATGCTTTAGTTTGTTTAGTTAGGGAACAAAGACCTGCTTCTGTTCCTATGCTTGTTAGGGTTTCAGTAAATGCCTTAACCATTGAGTCTACATTATCTGCGTTTTCTATTGATTCACGTAGCGTTGCTTGCATTTCTGTAGTGCTTAAAATGTTTTGTAATTTATCGATATTTCCAGTATGCCACTTTAAGCTAGAAATTGTCGAAAATTCCCTATTTTCTTCTCTTTCTTTGTTTCCACTGTTTTTGGGGTAAAGTTGGATTTCTATTCCATAAGAAATATGACAATGATCGGATAGATCTGGCATTAGTGGATTAACCTTCAAAAATCGAGCTTTTTCAAGTAGATTTGTACTCCCGATTACATAGTCGACTAGACTATTTCCGTTGTATATGATATTGTTATTTGGGTTTTGCAATGGCCCGAGGGGGGGGGGGGGGGGGTTCATATGGTCATATACAATACAATACAATACAATTTTATTTGGCACTTTATACTAATAGTACATGAGTGTTTGATTCCAAATATATTATAGGTATATATATATACTATGTATTAGGTAATTTTCTTATTTCATTTTCACGTATCAGCATACATTGATGAATGTATGCTGATATGGCTCTTTGTAGAGACGCTGATTTTGAATTGATTAAGAACATAAAACGACTGTCAGCGCTCATATTGTTGAAATTAATGCTGGTGTTTTTTTCTATGAACTCTCTTAAGTCGTTTCTATGAGAGTCATATAGTGGACACCAAACTAGAAAGTGTTTTCTACTCCCGACTTACACACTGGGCAAATCCTTTCATCGTAAATGAGATAAGGCCTCTTATACCTCCCCGTTTCTACTTCAAGCTTATGGTTACTAATTCTTAATTTTGTAAGCGCCACTCTGTGCTTAATATTGGTGACTTGACTTAAATATTCTTCAAAGTTATAATCCGTTTTGAACTGACGAAAGACTCTGAGTTTATTTTTATGTCTGTCGTCTTTCCTTTCATCATTGTGGAGATTACTCCATAAAATTTGCCTCTCAATGTCATATATTTTTTGGGTTATTATTTTTCCACATTCATACCATCTTGGAGAAAGTTCATTTTGTTTCATCCAAATTATCCCCAATCCGAGTTGTTCTAAAGTAGTTTTAATTTTTATGCTCCAAAAGGCTTTTTTCATATAAATATTGAAAGTAGAGCCATTGCAGCCATCCCCAAACCATTAGCCTGCATTCTTGTGGGTTTGGGAGAAAAAACTGGGTTTTGGGGGAAATTTGGAATGAGCGTGAATTGATCCCATTTTTCTTGTGAGCACATAGTGGAACAGTAACCCCAAAACCCAGATTCTTCCTCAAACCCATCGCATGCTACCAAACCATTAATAATGAACACTCCTAGTCTAAAATTAAAAAGTTATGTTGTGCAACGTAAATAGGTCCCTGACAAGCCATCTCAGTTTCCATGTGCTTTTAATGTTTTAGTACAAAGTATTCATTAGATGATGGCAATGTATTCAGTTAACAGTTAAACCGTTTTATGATATTATATCACCAAGGAAGTAAATTTTGCTCACGAACCTAAACATTTGACAACATTTGCTCCACACCTAACTGAGATGCCTTGTTTTGCAGAATTACAGAGAAAGGTGTTTGACCCTCCTGATCCTTCAGTTCGTAAGGTTGTGGTGGCAACGAATATTGCAGCCACATCACTAACCATTCAAGGCATTAGGTAAACATTTTTTTATTTTTTATTTTTTTATTTAAACATATTTATCGTAAGATTTGCCCCAAAAGCAACGAGACATAACAAGGGGGCTTACGTCTATTTTACAATACAAACAATAAATAGGAAAAGCGGACAGTAGGAAATAAGTACAATAAATACACAATAAATACAAACTAAAATAGTACAACAGTCACATAATGAGATAACAATAGGAAAAAAAAATATGTAGCATCAAAGTCGGATTGAAAACGATAAGTGGCTAAAATATATTTTTGAACTTCAGAAAATAGTTTGTAATTACTTTTTATGTTTTTACTTTTTAATTCCTTAAAGCCATAAAGTAAACAATTTAATTTTTGCTTTTTTTGAGAACAAATTTGTCCACAATGATCCACAAATCTGTGCAGTTGAGGTAAGAAAAGAAGAACGTTGAGCAGCGAATCGAGGACATACAAAGAAAAAGTGCATTACTGTTTCATTCGAAGTCCCACAAACACATTTAGAGGCGAACAATTGATACGAAACAAATATTCATTTAAAGCACAAGCTTCTAGTCTAAGCCGGGTGTGTAGAATAGACGCTGTTCTGGAAAAGGAATAATCAAATAATTTGTTTTATTATATAATTACCAATGAAATATCTATTTTTCTCTATTTCGAAAAATTGATATCTTCACACGTGAAAATAACATGTTATTTTCACGTGTGAAAATAACACCATTGCTATGGCTATTCATAAATACACGGAAAGAATTGCCTGAAAAAGCCAAAACATACTTTCATTGATAATTATATAATAAACAGAATATTACATGGGCGCTTGGAGATACGAAATTTATCTTCTCGTGTTAAAAATCTCTCACTCGTTCGCTGCGCTCACTCGTGAGAGATCTTTTCAACACTCGAAGATAAATTTCGTATCTCCGCTCGCCCATATAATATCCTCTATATATTTTGGGGGGGAAAATTTGTCACAAATCTCGTTTTTAAAAGTTTGCAAAGATCCTATATTCCTAGGTTGTAGATCCAAAGAATCCCATAATTTAACAACCGACGGGGAAAAAAGACTGCAAAACGTTCTGTCAAGGAAAAGAAAACAGAAAATAGAATTTGATCTGAGAGCGCGTTTTGATTGCTGATAAACTGTGGAAGGAAGTAGCTCGGAAAGATAGAGAGGGGTCGCATTTGAAACAATTTTATAAAAGTGTACAAGTTTATGAACGTTACGTCTAGAGCTTAACTCATCCCACGCTAATTCCTCACGTAAAAATTTAGAACTAGTTCCTTTAACTACACCAGTGATAGTAGGTAAACATTTAAAACTTTGTGCCTCTAAATTCTTTTTCATTTGTGAAATGGGTTTGTTATGGTCATGTCATAGTTAAGTTTGGTTTACTTTAATGAATTCGTCACAAAATTACAGAAATAATAATAAATACTAAGACAAATACAAATAATTCAGAAGGAGAAAAAGAAATGATGTAATAATATGATCACCTTGGGATCCATTGTTTCCATGCAGAGGTATTATGTTTGGTCTTTCTTGGTGTAACAAGCTTTATTGTATTCTGGGTTAGAATTTATATTTAGCTCCAGATTTATTATCCTTGGCTATTGCTTTCGTTGTCTTCATACCTCAAGTGCCTTGCACAACAAGAGTATGAGGAAGGAACTATAAGCCCCTCATTAATGATGTAAAACAATCTCGTCCCCAGAGCCTTGCCTTTCTCTTCGTCTTGGCAATGGCATGATCCATTTTTTGCCTAATTTTATTGGCTGCATTAAAGTGTAACACTTAGAACTGATGTGCAAATTAACGGAAGTAAGATTTAGAGAATTATTAAAAAAAGCTATCAGAAACAGATGTATGAAATCCACTCAGAAGATGCTGTTATAGACGAAAACAAAAACCGAGCTTATTTATTCGAGCTTATTAGTGTTTAAGAGAGAGTATTTTGAATATCTAAAGCCCCGTTTTCACTAGCGAATTTTGCGGCGATTTTTGCTGCCATTTTTTTGCAATTTTGTCCGTAATAAATAATGGTAAAGAATTTACTTGTAAAGGTTTTTTCAGGATACCAAGATTTTCCTAGAAGAATGTCTCTTTTGAAGGATGAGACGAAATATTTCATATTTCCGAAAATTACCAAAAAAATCGACAGTGTAAACGGGGCCAGGGGCGTAGCGAGGACCTAGGAGCTGGGGAGCACTGACCCAAAAAAAACTCCTCCCCGCATAAAACAAATAAACTAATAAACGCGCAAACAAAAAAGAAACAAATTCGTATTCGTATAAACTGAGCACTTTCCTAGGTTGCAATAATTTATAAATTGTTTTGTTTTGTTTTGTTTTTTTTTTTGTTGTTTTTTTTTTCAAAAAGTTGTTTAAAAATTTGGGGGGACACGTGCCCCTCCCCCCCCCCCCCCCCCCCCCCGTGCATCATCACCCCTCCTCTCCCCCCTCGCTACGCCTCTGAACGGGGCTTTAGGATCTTCTCGAAGCAGAAAAACTTAATGAAGACGAAGGACATGCTTCAGTCACAGTGCATTTCTAGTTTTTATGTATGTTTTTTTTAGTGAAAAGAAAATGTTTTATATGAAAGCGAAATATTCAATAAAAAATGAATTTCTAAACTGATAAGCACTATTTTGCAGGACAATTTTTGTCCAAAAAAAATTTGCTTCGAAACTCTCTGTCGCTACTAACCTTCGATTGTTGAAGCTGAGAATACTGTTAGTAGATTAAGTACGTTCGCGGGAATGTTTGCGCTCATCATTTCTAGTTTCGAAATTCTATTTCACTACAAATTACAATAAAAGAAATTAAGTCTGAATCATCTGTAATTTTTGTTATTGTTGCAGATATGTTGTTGACAGTGGTTTTGTGAAGCAACTGTCATGTAATAGTAGGACAGGTCTCGACTCTCTTAATGTTGTTTTAATATCAAGGTAAGTTTAGTAATATTGGCTTTAATAGAGATGATTTAATGTTCAGGCAACTTTACTCATAAGTCCGTTTTCCGTTTGTTCTTAACAAGAAAACTTTCATCTGCAGATCTGAAGCAATTCAAAGGAAAGGCAGGGCCGGTAGAACAGCAACAGGAACGTGTTTTCGAATGTACACAAGGTAGTGTATTATACTAGACTGGTACCCATGAAAAACTTTCAACTAATTAAAGACTGCAACAAACATGGCGTTTCCAAAAGTTAATCTTTTCAAATAAAAACCAAATTGCGCACATTCTCGCCAGTAATACGAAGAAATGGCGTGGTTTTGGTAATTTTTAGCTTACTCTTTTTTTCGGTATTGGTGAACAACACTGTCACTTGTTTTAAAAACGTCATCGCCAAAGGCGATAGGTGATGATACGCAATAGGCGATAGGCAATAGGCAATAGGCAATAGGCGATAGGCAATAGGCAATAGGCGATAGGGAATAGGCGATAGGCGATAGGGAATAGGCAATAGGCAATAGGCGATAGGGAATAGTCAATAGGCGATAGGCGATAGGGAATAGGCGATAGGCGATAGGCAATAGGCAATAGGCGATAGGGAATAGGCGATAGGCGATAGGGAATAGGTAATAGGCGATAGGCAATAGGCGATAGGGAATAGGCAATAGGCGATAGGGAATAGGCGATAGGGAATAGGCAATAGGCAAAAGGGATTGGCGATAGGCAATAGGCGATAGGCAATAGGCAATAGGCGATAGGCAATAGGCAATAGGCGATAGGCAATAGGCGATAGGCAATAGGCGATAGGCAATAGGCGATAGGCGATAGGCGAAAAGCAATTGGAGATAGGTCATTCCAAGATTCAAGAATAGCTGGACCATTTTCATGTCGGTATAACCTATCGCCTATCGCCTTTAACAATGACAACGTATATTAAAATAGGTGTATAATAATGATTAAACTGTAAAGGTACTGCCAAATACAACATTGTCATTTACATTGTGTGGAATTTGTTGGAAATTAACTTTATGGTCTATGCCATGATGGATTTTATTTCTTTATCCTTATGCAGAGAAGTATATTGTAATTCGATGGATCAGGAGACAGTACCTGAAATCCAGAGAACAAGTCTGTCTAGAGTTGTATTGCATCTGAAGTGTATGGGTATCAACGATGTTGTCAGGTGAGCAAATATTATGAGGTCACAAAAATGTATGAATGATTCGTATGCCTTTGATCCCATTGGCTTCCTGTGGTGTACAGTAGAGAAAGAGAAGATCTGAAGTAGGGCTCACAATTTTCCTCTATAATCTTCATACTCGACTCCATAATCGAAGTTTCTGCATTAAAAGCAAATCAAAAAGGAGTAGATCATGTGCCTTTTCAGTGCGATAATGTAGTTGGTCGAGGCGCGCAATGCATGCTAGGGAAACATTTTCCTTTCCTTCACCTCAAGAGACTCCCAAGAATTTTTACCACAGGAAACGTAAAACTATCTAATCTATCAAAGTTATTTTGCATAAGGAAATCAATTTCTCTATTGCTCAACCTTATGTTTCTTGTCTAAAAAATGCTTTCTTCGAGTTATCAGTTTTAATTCTTGAAAAATGATTTTTAAAAGCTAGACTAGTGAACATTACTTCTGCGACCTCTAAACTGTAAAATTTGACAATGATTTATTTGGGTGCTAAACCGATGTCCTCCAAATAGTCACTTTTTTCAGTCCGTATATACCGCTATGTTTTATGACTAAAGACTAATTTTCACAGGCTTAGCCTTGTTCAAGAGTAAATCATTCACAAAATTCAGCTGTAATGTAAAGATTGTGCAGCTTGAACAATACCAATGGTTGAAATCTCACGGACTTTTAATGGTATCTGTGAATAGCTGACTTATAAACTAGGCTAAAACTGTGCAAATGAGCCTGTGGTCTTTAAAAATAGCGGTATATATTGAATGAGAAACTGGTGTATTAAGATAAAAGATATTTTTAACAACATTTCACACACAGATAAAATGTTACACCTCATTTACACTGTCAATGCCTGTCGCTTACAAAAGTTCATGTTTACGAGAGATTCTAATAGCAATGTTGCCAAGAAAAACAAGTGAATTTCAGAAGTTGATATCGCACGTGATCTTAACGTCATGCAATTTGCTGGCAATGAAGCGTTCGTTCGAAGAGTGTCTAAAGTAAAAACAAAACGTTACGTTACGGGATTTCATTAACCCGAATTATTTTCTTATTCTTTAAGGTTCCAGTACATCGATCCACCAGAGGAACGAATGGTTCTTGAAGCTTTAAAGCAACTTTATTATTTTGGTGCTATCGATAAGTAAGTGTAGCTAGTACACGAAAAATTTATATCGGCTGTCTAATACACAGTTTGCATAACAAATGCATTGCTTGTATGTATGCATTGCTTGTATGTATGCATTGCTACTACTACCACTACGACTATGACCACCACTAGCACTGCCACTGCCACTAGCACTGCCACTAGCACTGCCACTGCCACTACCACTGCCACTACCACTGCCACAGCCACTACCACTGCCACAGCCACTACCACTGCCACTACCACTGCCACTGCCACTACCACTGCCACTACCACTAGCACTGCCACTAGCACTGCCACTACCACTACCACTAGCACTAGCACTAGCACTAGCACTAGCACTGCCACTAGCACTAGCACTGCCTCTGCCTCTGCCACTGCCACTGCAAGTGCTTCTGCTTTAATTATATATATTTTTGAAATTGCTAATGGTTTCACTCGTTTATAAATATAGGAAAGGACACGTCACTTTATTAGGGCATCGAATGGTTGAGCTGCCGCTTTCACCGGGCCTTTCAAGAGCAGTCATTAGCTCTTACGATTTTGTCTGTGAAGAACTTGTATTACCTGTTGCAGCCATGCTTTCTGTAGAGCAAGTATTTGCCAGTGGAAGTAGTAAATCAAACTTGGCTAAAGTATCAAGAATCCAAAAAGAACTTGCAGAAGCCGCTGGGGGCACAAATGACTTTGCTACATTATTATACATCTATAAAGAGTGCAATGAAAGGTACTTCACCAGTAATCAGTCACTATAGACCATGTCTCATTCTCTTGAGAGAAAAAATTAGTAAATTTTTATCCTTGTTTTTTCTCAAACGCAATAATTAAACAAAGATAGTACTCTGGGAATGTCGCGTGGTCTGGGATAGCCTGGTTGAAAAATCGTAAATAAATATTTTAATTGTTCAGATGTATGATAATTGATATATAAAATTGGCTACCGACTAAAAGCTTTATTATCTTTGTTATCACCTACCATACTTAGCGGGGTCTTACCTATTTTTACTGCTTTATTGGGTATAGATCCGCTATCAATTGATAGCTTACGATTTTAAGCTTTTTGGTATTCCTTTAGATTGATAATCAACTACAGTTGAGTGTATTCACCATTTTCCATACATTGGTTCATTGGTCAAACACAAAGCGCTCAAGCGAGGCGCCAAGGTACTTTCAAAGGATTATTCAATTTTAAACCTTGCAACCTCGACTGAATGCTTTTTGATTGAGCATTGAACCGACTGTATGGAAAATGGTGAATGTAATAATTATACGAATCAAAGTTCAAGCGATTCACCAATAGCCAATGTCCATATTATATGGGGAAAAGTTTGATATGAATATACCTGAAATTGCTAGTTTTCAGTCATTCCGAAGAAAATGAAACAACAAAGGACATTGTGGTATAACGACTATAACGACTAATCTTTTGTAAAATTCAACCAAGATAGCGGGTATAAAAACCAGCAACAAACCTGCATCATAACTTTTTTCATATCGACCTACTTTCAGTGATAGCTCAGTTATTTGTAGAACCATAGTTAATAGAGATAGGCTATTCTACTAAGCATGGTTGAACTGATATTTTGCGGTACCTTGTATCTAGTTCTTCGCCCACCAAGTGGTGTCGTGATCATTTTGTTCATTGGAGAGCTTTAAAATTGGCGGTTACTATTCACCATCAGCTTGAAAATATCCTTGTAAGACAGGTAAGTTACTCATAATATCAATACATTTACAAATAATCAAACCTGATATACAGGAGTAGTATAGGGGATGGGGGTTCCAGCGCAACGACCACCGGAGGATTACCCGTCTAAAGTGAATTCCTCGATTCGTACCGCGATTACCCGCATCCCGTGTTTATGTAGTTAAATATGTTAGTCTATATATGGAGTGCGAAGATTGTAAAGAGTTTGTTTATGATTTCTGTGTAAAGTGCTTGAAACCCAAGTTTGTACCTACTAAGCCAAATAAGTATATTTGTTGTGGTAAGAAAATGCAAATAGAAGACGACACGTCAGCACAGTGTTACGAGTGTGGTAAGAATATTCGTAATGCCGTACCAAATGCTACCAAAGAGCAATATTACGCCAATGGAGGTCGTAAGAAGACCCCATACAAGAGAATAAAATACTTTAGGGAGTGGATGAGTCATATCCAAGGTTATCGACCGGTATATTTAAACAACGAAGTAAGGAAGAAAATCACAGACCATTTAGAAGAGCCAACCCCCCAAAGCCTACGGAAGACATTGAAAAAATTAAAACTAGGGAAATATTACAAAGCTATTCCCTATCTTTTGTCTGAAATTACCGGTAAGTCTATTCCTGAGGTTTCTGATATGACAAAAGCCGAGTGGATGTTTTGTCGGCTGGATAAGGATATTCCTTATTACCCTAACGTAATCTACGAAATATTTTATGAAATAGACCCCAGCCACCCCCTGTTAGGATGGATTCCGAGGTGGCAATAACATATTACGCGTAATTCGTACGATGAATTTATATTACGCGTAATAATTTGCCAAATAAAGTCATGCAAATAATTTATATTACGCATAATAATTTGCTAAATGATTCATATTACGCGTAATAATTCGCCAAATAATTCGTATTACGCGTAATAATTCGCTAAATAATTCATATTACGCGTAATAATTCACTGAATTTATATTACGCGTAATTCCTAGACTGACGTTCGATATGTAAATAGAATCCCGTCACGCTCTTTTCAAAGCAGATGTTTACTGAGCAAGCTTTCTTTGAAGCTCTTCTTTTGCCTCCTGGTAGATCTTTTTGCGAGATTCCTCGGAAAGATCTTTTACGACTGTTTTTTTATTCCTTATGCCCGTCTTTAATTTCTCGTATTTGTCTTCTTCAGCCAGAATAAGCGAGAATTCTACATCGTCTATCTTTCTGTCACGCAAAGCCTTTGAGACAAGATCGGCAATAGTATTTACTTTAGCCCTTGACAGAGCTATTGTTGTGTCGTGTTTTGATATTTTGCTTGACAATTGTTTCATAATGCCAGTAGCAACGGCAGAAATAATACCACAGGCTGCCCCAACGCCGGCCAAAGGAACTCCAACGATTATTCCCGGTCCGGTAAGCGAAGTAGCAACGCCGGAGCCCGTTAACACAACAGATATGGACCCTGAAGTTATCGCAATCTTATGTAGCGTGCTACGGGCTCTGACGTATTTCTTCCTAACTTTTTCGTAGTGTTTTGCCTGCCCTTCCAAGTAAGCCAAGATTAAGTTTGCTTTATTGAGCCTGAAGTTTTCGGCGTTTAGTTCGTTAGGTGTAGTATAGGGGGCATCTGGGTACAACTTAGGTGCTGATGGTATAACGTCCATTATATATACTAATGTACGACGCTTTTGGAAATAACATAGAGGAGCAGCCACATCATGACAACCGGAATTACTGGAATTGGAGGGCATTTAGGAAGATGTTTCCGCATGCAGACCCTAGTAAGTTCGAAAGGAGACCCGATGGGATTTACTTTAACGGCTCTAGGATGTACAGCAATGAGGATTTGAAGCCTACGCTGGTTGATCAGATAGACCCTCAGCTGAAGCATCCTAAGATCTTACCGCATAAGTCTAAGCCCGTACAAGGTTGGTCAAAGGAATTATTGCTTGGTACCAGTACTTATCCGATACCCGCAGTTTCATTTGATAAACACCCAAGCTTGGACCTAACGCTGAACATGCGGATCTCTAACAAGCATTCCTTTCCGTTAAAGGTGCGAGATATCTTCAAAAACGTGCCCATTATTCATACCACGGCGAAAGAAGCCCACGAATGGTTAAGTGATCCTAACATGCGTTATTGGCCGCAGCAGTTGAACTTTGCAGTTTGGTGCGCCACCAGCGGTTGTGGGGTAAGCGCAAACTTGATGAAGAATTCAATATTTATGTTTCACTTCCACTTCACGGTTAGAAGAATACTACATGAAATGGGTGTTATTGCGCTGCCGGGAAATGCCGCGTTTTATCCAAGAGATAACAAATACAGCGTGCCGGCTTATGATAGACTTTGTAAGGAGTTTGGTGTTGTAGGGAAGGATTTTAGATGCACTGCCGGCGCTAACAATGGTCTGGGACATATTTGGGCTTATTGGGGGATTGGTGGGCACGAGCTAAGCAACAGGGAAGTGCATTCGCTGCAGTTGCGATGGAACACTGGGTATCACAAAGAAACTCACGACAGTAGCACCTTCTTTGAACCAAATGCTAAGACCACTAAGGAAGTTAGAGACGGACCTCTGTTCAAAGACGAGGGTGGTAAGTATGCCGGGGCTAATCCACTTTTTATCAAAATTACCAACGACGAGCAAACGAAGCAATACTTTAATTTCATACCCCCAGAAGGTAAAGGACTAACCAAAGCCGGCCTTGCCCGTTTGAACCGCAGCATAGAAGCTTACGTGTATTCTATCCTTGGAGCCCAAGTAAATACCCGATCAAATATAATTGGAAATACCGGCGCCGCAGAAGAGACGCGAGCCGAAGCCTTGATCTTATTCGAAAGTTCAATCTTGGAGGGCGACATTAGCAAGGGCGTACAGCGTTACCAACTAGCTATACAAAATTCTAAGGCGAGGTTGGACTATGCAGTAGCCCCGGGTTGTTGGTTAATGCCTAGTAATTTATCTATAAATACTGGTTCTGTAGTAGGATACAACAACAAACTTCAACGAGCTACTAAGGATATGAAGTTTGGGGCGAATAACGTGAACTCTGACACTCTTAGGAACATTCCCCATTTCGTGGAGAAGCCAAAGAAGGAGCACGTAGAGAATCCTGCAGGGAAACCAAAAAACGTAATCAAGAAGAAGGTCCTGCCTACGATACCTGAGGAATATGACCATAACTTATTAAAAGCCGGCTTAGCCGCCGCGGGCGTTGGTCTGAGTTATTATATATGGCGGTGAGTAACCCCTACATGGCTGGAGTAGATTGCGTTTATACGACTTACACAGGTGAGAAAAAATACACCCAGGCGGCTTGGGTTGATGTCGCGGGGATGTCCGTGGACCTGAACTACTCGGGAAAGAAGCTAATTTTATGCAGTATTTGCATGGGCTCGGACAGCCATGCCAACGTGGGCTTTAGGTTCCTAGATGACAATGGAGTATTACAGCCCATGCGTGTGAAGACAAACAACAGAGAGCCTGCGCATTTCTCCGCAGAGCCATACCCCGGCAGCGTTGAAAATCTTACGGTTTGGACGTTTCATATGGTTGCTGATTGCCATGGGAAGGTAAAGCTGCAAATAAGAGTAGACGATACGGGAAAGGTCACAATAAATAGCATAGAGAACCAAAGAGATCAGCCTTATAATCACGCGACCATTAGCACTCTTACGGTGGTGAGCCTTTAGATATATGAATCCACACACGAAGGAAGATTGGTTTCTTCATTACCTGGAGGAAAAGGATTACGTAAATGACGAATGGCATGACACTGGATTGTGGGTGAAGGTTGGGGGTTTAGGATTAATCATATGCACTATTAGCATGTCAGAGCGGTATTCATGTAATATTGGATTTAGGATTGTCGACGAGACCAACGCCCCATTGCTGCCTTACAGAACGAAAAATAATAATAGGCACCCGGTTCATTTTTCATCCGAGATTAACCTATATAGCTTTGAAGACCTAGTACCATTAACTTTTCACATGATAGCCAATTGCCAATATGCGAAGCTTCAGATTCGCCCCAGCGATGCTGGCGGAGGCGGCGCCAAGCCCAGCATTGTCCGAATAAATGCTGCGGGTAAGGCAACCGAACCTACACCGGATGCCACTTGGAATCATAAGACCATTAGCACCATGACCGCCATACCGCTAGTTCCGCATTATCAAGGCGGCGCGAATACTATCTTTACTTATCCTCAGTCGAGGACGCCTCGGGCACCCGACGACGATAAGCCACCAGTAACGTACAAGGATAAGATTAACCCTTCATCTTCTTCAGGAGAACCACCCCAATAGCTACTACCAAGATCCAAATGTTATTCCCCACGAACTTCAACAGTTCACCGCCTGCCCTAAGTGCCAAGGAAACAACCGAACCCAGCAGCCCAGGAAGACCAGCTGCCATCTTTTTTCCCAAGTCCGTCAGCCCATTGCCTAATTTCTTTACGCCCGCGCCTGTAGCCTTAAGCGCGGACAAGATCACGCCTACTACGCTCGAAATAGCGACCGCAAATGCCAGCGGAAGACCATACTTCAAAAGGGCTCTTTTTACCTTTTCCTTGGTGGTAAGCCCCAACTCCTTTTCCAGGTTTTCCTTTTGCACCTGTAATTCCGCAACCCTTTCCTGAAGGGTTTCTACTTCCTTTTGGGCTGCCTCCCTTTCTTCTTCGGGGCGCGCCTGGTCATTGATTATTTCCTGCTTTTCGGATATGCTTCTTTCCAGGTCTTCGATAGCCTGATCTCTTTGCCGGATTTGCTCTTCTTTAGTGTTAATTTCGGCAACCAACTGTCGCCGCTCCTCCAAAGAACCAGCTATGGTGGTTCGTAAGTTCTTAGCTTCCTCCTTGCTCATATCCAGGTCTTGCAGGGCAAGCTGGAAGGCCCTTTGGGTGCTGTCTTTTTCGCGAAAGGCAATGTCTCTCTGTTCTCTAAGTTCTAATATGCGTTGATCCTTGTCGTTAAGTTCTCTTTTTTGAGTATCAAGAAGTAGTCGGTTTTGTTTCATATAATCTACTTCCCTTTCTTCCAACGTTTCTTGTAGTTCCTCGACGCGTTTTTCTAGCGCGACCTTTTCGTTCAGGGTTTCCAGCCGGTCTAACATGCTTCTAGTGGCACGCTGGAAGCCTTTTAATCTTGAGACGTCACCCCTAACGTCGCCATTCTCATCAAAGAGGGGTTGTGGTTTCGTCCAGCGGTCTTTGTCAGGAAATCTCAGGTCTTGAACGCTTATGAGGACTTTGTTTCCGCGTTCTGTGAGCCTTACGTCGTCAGCATCGAAACGGGAATAACGCTGCGTTAGCTCTTGCTTTGCCCACTCTACGGTCTCCCGCGCGGCTGCTTCCGGCTCGCCCATGTTTTGAAGCTCTATGTGCTCACGCGGAAACGTGTACTCGCGTGCTTTGGGATGTCTTAGGGCCTTTGCAATCCTATCCCTTAGGGAATCGTCGACTTGTTGGGTGGGAAGCAGCGGTTCTTCATCACCGTCGTTAATGTCAGCCTGACCTTCCTCAGTGGTGGGATCGAAGTCGGGGTCTGTTCCTTCTACTTCCATTATATATGATAAGCTCAAAGTTAAATCCCAACGTATTACCTAAGCAGGTTGGCGGACTGAAAGCAGAACGCACCTTTCACCGGGTCACCTTTACCCCCAGCAGCGCTAAGCCAGGGGAAACCCTGTACGTAGGCGTGCCCCGCCTAACGGATAACCTAGTCTTAGTTCCTGGCACCTTGGCTTTGAGGTTTGACCTAGCGGTGCAGTCAAGCCCCACAGATGAAAGGATTATCGTTAACAACGTGGGTCGCAACATCGTTTCTAAGATGAGAATCAAGTTTGCTGGGGAATCCTTGCTGGACTTAAATAGGTACGATCTGTATACCACCTATAAGGATCTATGGTTAACAGCATTTGACCGCGCGCAAAGGATAGAACAAGGAATTGGTAGTGTCATTCTACGTAAGGTCCGCACACCTACGAAAACGCAACCTACTGACGGCAGCGGAGAAACCGCAGTGGCAGACGCCAGGCGAATAAAGACCGCCTATGGTAGCAAGTATGTCATACCGCTGGACTTTGAAGTAATCACGAATCACGGTGTGTATTACCCAAGACAGTTATCCGAGCTACAGTTTGAAGTAACTTTAGCAGATGCTAATAACATCATTGGTGGGCTAAGCACTGCACTTACCACAACAACCCCATACTCTATTACCAACTTAGAGCTACAGTACGAAACGGTGTACAGCGAAGAGCTGGCCCGTAGCGCTGGCATGGAATACAGTGCAGGGAAGGCATTCCTTTACGACCACGTGGTGATGTATAAGACATTTAGCTTCTTGGATAAGACGGATGAGGTTATCAACCAAAGCATTAACCTCCCCCGAAGAAGTTTTACGGGGCTAATGCTGGTGTTTGCCAAACCCTACGAAGCCGGCAAGCGCATCTCCGAAGCCTTTCACAACCCCAACATTACTAACGTGGGGGTCAACATAAACGGCGTTCCAAACAAGGTCTACTCCCAGGGAATAAAGCCTGCAGACGTGTACAGGGAGGCAAAGCGCAAGTTTGGCGACCAAATTAGCCCCGAGGAATTCTTTAAGGATAAGTATGCGCTGTGGATCGACATGCGCACAACGAACGACGAAGACCTACATGGTCAGGGTTTACGTCTAGTAAACACCCAGGATGGCATAACATTGGAGATCAAGCGCACCAAGAACGCCAGTGCGGGCGACGGCGACAAGATAAACTGCTACGTCTTCGTGGTGTCTGACGCGCAACTGAGCGTAGAAATGAATCAGCTAAAGAGCGTTGCCTATTGATCCACTCGCTCATCCTTTTGATAAAAAAATATCGTTGGTATATAATGCTTCGCGTATTCGAAAACAACGAAACCAAACTGCAATGCATAGTGCAAGGCGATAAACTATACTTCAAAGCAAAGGAAGTGGCGGCTGCGTTGGGTTACGAACGCCCAAAAGATGCAATTAAGGTGCATGTTCGTGAAAAGTATAAGGTAAAGCTTAGCGAACTTAGAGTGGAGGTGAATCGCCTCCCCTCGTATTCACAGCCTAATTCCCTGTACGTAACCGAATCTGGGTTGTATCAACTAATATTTAGCTCTAAGATGCCAACGGCAGAGACATTCCAGGATTGGGTCCTCGAGGACGTTCTTCCCGCATTGAGAAAGACAGGTAAGTATGAAATAGAAAGGCGGTTCGATAGTCCTAACAAGTTAGTCTTCAAAATGGAAAATGAGTTTGACCTGCATAAGAAAGTCGTGGACTACATACGCCGCTTCTACCCACAGATGCTCATAGCGCCCGGCTTAGGGGAATTGCAGGATTCTGACAGCAAACGCATAAAATGCTGGCAGAAGGGTTATCAAAGGGGTCAACCCGACCTCTTAATACTGAACGCGCATTTAAGGTATGAAGGGCTTTGCATCGAATTAAAGACGCCGAAAGGAAATGGCATACTCTCCGCAGACCAACGCAAGATAATTTCGCAGTATGACGCGAATGGTTACCTGACCATGGTTAGCAACGATTATGACGTCATCTGTCGTGCCCTTAGCAACTACGCGGAAGGCATCCGTATTCCCTGTCGGTGGTGCTGCAAACGCTTCAAGACTACGGAGACAAGGGCAACGCATTTAAGAATATTTCATAGATATAATGATCGTCAACCAAATACACTGGCGTGACCTGATTTGCGGTAAAGCATACGAAATAAAAAATTACGTCGTCTTCGAAGACATCGACCGTTTACGGTTAGTCCTCAAAGACTTAGAAGGCAAGGAATATTCCCTTTGGGCGCCGGATTGCGTGCGGTACGTAATTCAGGGCGAGGAATTCACCCACTTACGCAGCTATGGTAAGGTAAATGGCCGATGGAAGTTTGACATTGAAAGAAGAGTCACTCCATCTCCTCTTTGTAGTTAAGCGCGTCTGCTAAAGTCCGCTGCGCTTTAGGATCTGCGGAGCACCAATGCCCCACAAAGGATCCTTCGGAGAATACCCTGTCGCAATGAAGGCAGGTGTATTTTTTACGCGGTTTGGGTATCGCAATGCAGTCGGCAGGTAGTTCGCAAGTAATACAGTCCATATATTGAAAGGGTAATTAGAATGCCTCCCAGAAAGGCGGCTGCGTAGGCTAGCATATACCTTTAAAAGGGGTCCTTATTTTTATTTATTATTATTAGATTATGCAAGCGCCCTTAAAAGGGGTCCTTATTTTTATTTATTATTATTCATTATCCTTAATAATAATAAATAAAAATAAGAATGGGATTTGAGACTCTTTGCACAAACCCTATCTTACTATCTTAAGCCGCCTACTAATCCTTACGGGCTTTCCTTGCGGCCTCATTGCTGGCATGCCAAGCTTCGAAGCGATCTAAGTACTCTTTAAAGCCGCCCTGGCCGTCGTAAAGGCACTGCCAAATATGTTGACCGCTCCTTTGACAGCCGCAGCGATCGCAGGGCGCCTCCCAATATTCTCTATCCTCCCACCTTACGCCTTCGACGCAGTCAAACTCCGCAAAGCGCTGGTCAATTTCCTTCTTCCGGCGCGTTAACTTCCTTTGGGTTTCCTTTGGGCAACATCGTGCGGCAACGTCGCCGTGCTCCTCGCAAGCCACGCTTAGCAGGTCGTAATTACCGCGGCATCGATGTCGGTGCCATTCATCGTTCTTGTCCTCCTCGCAGCGCTCACATACGTTCTTTAGGCAAACGCGGTTATCCACGTGGTAATCCAACATCTGCGCGCTGCTAAAGAGTCGATTACACTCCTTACAACGCCTTTCGCGTGCCTTCTTAGCGCATACCTTCTTTTCCGGGTGGTATTTTAACATTTGCTTGCTGCTGAACTCCTTGTTACACCGCTCACACTCCATATATAATAAGGATTTAATAACCCTTATATGGGATACCGCATAAAGTCCTTAATGGACTCTTTTGCCCCGGATACTGTTTCAAAGAGTGTCTCAGAATGTCGACGTTTAGGTTAAATCTTTGTTAAGGATGCCTGGAAACTATTTCAAAGAGTGTCTTAGAATGTTGACAATAAGGTTAAATCTTTGTTAAGACGTGCCCTTCAAAGGGGTTCTTATTTTTATTTATTATTATTAAATATCCTTAATTATTCTTAATAATAATAAATAAAAATAAAAATGGGATTTGAGACTCTTTGCGCAAACCCTACTTTACTATTTTAAGCCGCCTACTAACCATTACGGGCTTTCCATATATGCTTAACAAAGATTTAACCTTATTGTTAACATTCTAAGACACTTTTTAAATAGCACATCCTTAACAAAGATTTAGCCTTATTGTCAACATTCTAAGACACTTTTTAAATAGTTTCCACATATACTTAACAAAGATTTAACCTTATTGTTAACATTCTAAGACACTTTTTAAACAGCATATACTTAACAAAGATTTAACCTAAACGTCGACATTCTACAGGGGATATCGTATGAAGTCCTTAACGGACTCCTTAGCCCACGTTGCCATCGTTATCAGCGCACCAAACCTTTCCGCGCGCTTCAGGCCGCACATTTCGTCGTACAACTCCTGCACGCGCTCTTTTAACCGGTCTATCTCCTCCCTTTGCATTTCTATGGTGTCTCTTTTATCTTTTGCGTCGGCGACAATTCTTTGCACTGCTTCCACTGGCTCCATCTATATATCTAGTGAAAATCCCTGTGATTTTCTAAAATATAAATGAACCCAGATCACATGCCTTGTAACGCTTTAATAGTAGGACCCACCGGCTGCGGAAAGACCCAGTTCGTGGTAGAGCAGCTATTAGGACCCTTTAGATACCGCTTCGACTACATAGTGCTATTATGCCCCACCTACGTGAACAACCGCACCTGGACGGGCATAGGAGTGAAAGATGACGACTTCTTTGTAGATATCTTAGATCCTAACGAGTTATCCAGCCATCTTAAGTTCTGGCACAAGCAATTCCCTAAAGATACACAGACTTTACTCATACTGGATGACATTGCCTGTGGGGACGACGTAAAAAGACGCACTTCCGAATTAGTGAAGCTCGCCTTTAGCGGTAGGCATGACAATATCAGCGTTTGGTTGCTCTCGCAGCAGCTTACCAGCGTCTCTAAGCCTTTTAGGGAAAACATAGGCTCTCTCGTAGTATTTTATACGCCGAGCAAGTCTGACCTGGAAACCATCTTAAGCGACTACGGCGGTGAGATATCCAAGGAACAGTTACACGAATACATGCGACATTTAAAAACGCACCAACATTCCAAGATGATCTTCTCTTTGAGGTTTCCGTATTCCATTAACATATATGGACATTGAGCAGCTCTTAGATGAAGTCCCCACACAGTTAGACGAAAGTAACCTTAAGGAACAACTTAACATCCTGGTGTCTTCTGGGAAGTGCAAAGAAATGATAGGCAAGGAACTTACCCATGAGCAGGTTAATAAGTTGTCAGAAGAGGAAGTTAAGAAGTTCCATAAGAGGTACGAGGCCGCCCTTGCAAGTAAGACCACCGACGCCGTCGCAGACTCCGCCATCCGACTTGCGACTAAATTGCTTGGACTTGCGCTGCCCATAGACGACGTGGAGCAACTACGGAAGGACATAAGCGAGGACTATGTCATCGCCCAAGAACTTAAGAAAACCTGCGGGTGGCTGTCCTTGAAGTGTGGTAAGTTAATGGCAGTCGCCTCTGCGGCTTTGCACGTAGCTCAGCACGTCGACTTGAAGGAGGTACTAGGTTCCTTTGGAACAACTTGGAAGGACTTCAAGAAGGACAGAGAAGTCGAAAAGGTCTTCCAGGCAGCACTTACTGAGGTACCTGATCAAGTCGCCTCAAGTACTTAGTCAAGTTATCCTTAAGTACTTAGTTAAGTCACCTCAAGTACTTACTTAAGTCGTCCTTAAGTCATTGTCAAGTCGTCATCAAGTCATTGTCAAGTTACTTGTCAAGTCCTTCAAGTCCTTAGATATAAGATGAGTGGCACCGAAGAACAACCACCCGTAGAAGATACCAAGATTACCAAGGCTAAATCTCCAGGCAGAGTTGCCGCGGGGAAGAAGCTCGCGGAGATGAACAGGAAGAACAAAGCAAAGAAAGAGGAAAAGGTAGAAGAAGAGGAATCCTTTATCAATCCTGGGTACGTCATTGGCGCGATAGGAATTGCTATAGCAGCAGGCAGCCTCTACTTACAATGGCGGGCTACGAAGCCAAAAGTAAAGTGGGAGGCCGCAACATATCACGCGCCCGTGCACGCACCTGTGGAACCGGCTGTTAGAAAAAGTAAGATCCCTGAAATGGAATAACCTTCTCGCTTTGTAATATAATGTCGACCGCGTTGTTGAAAACTGTTGAAGAAGCAGCTATTATTACTTCCATCGTTGCGGGTATTGGTTGGGTAGGTAAGAAAGTGCTCAAAGAAGACTTTACTGAAGACCCAAGCAAGAGCTTCGCTAATTTTGCTAAGATGACCGCTGCCGTAGGCGGGGCTATCATGCTAAAGGATTACCTACGGAAGGAAAAGTATTTGCCGACGGTGTAATATATAAATGGCTGTCGTAGCAGGTGGAATTATCGCGGCTCTAGCATTCACTGGAGCTAATTATGGTGGTCAGTATTTAGATAGATTAGTTAGAGGCGACAAAAGCGGAGACTTAGCCGCCGAAAGGAAAAGGCACGACTTGGCGCTGGAGAAATATCAGCGAGACGTGGCAGCTTGGAATGAAAAAAGACAAGCTTACAGGGATTGGTTGGACAAGAACTACCAAGACAAAATGCAGGCAGACAAGAACTTCGAAAACACAGACTACGCCTTCAAACTTTATGCGCAAGCACACCCCGCGGCATTAACGGGGTTGAAAAGGCCTCAGTTCAAGAATTACTACCAGCCTTCTAAGAAGCAAAAAGACAATGAATTGGTCTTTGTAGGAGTCGCAGGGCTGGCAGGAGGCGTAGCTTTGGCGTATCTGCTCTAACGAAGGAAACTGTGTTTCCTGAAATATATGATCGTCTTTTTGGAAAGCGACAAGAATGACTTTACCACTTATTTGAATCCCCCCATTAAAGCCCATAAGGTTAGGCTGGTTAGTTGTTCTTTGTACAATTCTTGGTATAATTTAGTCAATGCCTTGATCACTGAGCATAAAGGCGGCGGCAATTATCAAGGCGTAATGCTGCCCGATGGACATTACACACCAATCACCCTTGCTAAGGAGCTCGCCAAGCGCGGTTATACTCTCACCACGGGGTTGCCGCACGAAATGACCCTCAAACATAATATGCCAAATTATTCAGTAACTTTTGGAAAGTCTGACCCATTGGGATCTTTATAATGTGCCTCGGGCAAAACAATTACCGACACAGCCATACCCGTAAAATGGAAAGCCGCATCCTCTTACGAAGTCTATTGCGACTTGGTCCATAGTTACAACAATGGAGAAAAGTCTTCTCTTATGTCCAAGTTTCTGCCCAAAGGTAATCCATTTGACCTGGTAGAATACACCCCCATTTCTTTGAGCTATGACTTGTCCAATTTGGTAGAAAGCATAAACATCGCCATTAAGGTGGACGGAAAGACGGTGGATTTCAACGGGCGAAAGATCAATCTTGTTTTGGAATTCATATAATGGGCCGCGTAGAGGACAAACTCAAAAGGATTTACTATGGGCCTGAAGGCTATTGGAAAGGAGCGTCGGCCATCAAGAAACTCGCGACCGCGGCCAGGGTATCAGAAGAAACGGCTAAGAACTGGCTAAGAAAACAAACCCTATGGCAGGTTTATCTTCCCGTACCCAAGTACATTCCCAGGCCCAGCTTTACCGTAAATACCCCTAACGAAGTTCATCAGGCAGATTTGCTCTTCTTACCGCACGACAAGGTGAGAAAGAAGACCTATAGATACGCTTTGACCGTAGTCGATATCGCAAGCAGATACAAGGACGCCGAACCCATAACCAGCAAGGATTCTGGGGAAGTCGCAGAAGCCCTAGGTAGGATTTATAAGCGCGTTTTGAAATGGCCCAAGCTGCTGCAAGTGGATGCGGGGACAGAGTTCATGGGCGTGGTTACTAAGACCCTGAAAGACCACAACACTAAGATTAGGAGAGCTGAAGCTGAGTACCACAGGGGTCAGAGCATTGTCGAAAGATTCAATAAGACCTTGGCCGAGCGTCTCTTTGGATACCAGTATTGGAAAGAGCTGGAAGATCCCTCCAAACGCAACAGGGAATGGACTCAGAGGCTTCCCCAGGTCGTCGCGGCTTTGAACAACGAGGCGGCCAGGGCTACGGGAATAAAACCCAGGGATGCCATAAAAAAGAAACACGTGGAACACAAGTCCTTCGTCAGAAGTTCGAGGGCGGTCTTCCCCCAGGAAAAAAGATTAGGCGATGTCACGGTTCGATATCTCTATGAGCCGGGTGAATTAGAAGGAGGATCCAAAAGAGCTACGGATCCTAATTGGTCTTTGGAAACTTACCAGATCCGAAGTGCGATAGCTAAGAAGGGTCAGCCCATCTTGTATTATCTTCATGATGGTCCCACGCGTGGGTTCGTCAAAGAAGAACTGCTTATCGTGTGATGTCCGAATGCTATCGTATGGATACCATCATCACACATCCATCGCTTACCATCAAATGCAGACAGTGACACCTTCTCCTGTGTAACGTTGTGTATTTGATGTCCGTAGCTGCGCAGGCTGTTCATCTTATGTCGCTGTTCCTTACGCGTACGCAGGACCTTTAAGTAGGAATCGTGGGTTATGTCCTTCTTAACCACGTATTTTTTTACGCCTTTAGCTTTCTTTTCTACACCGTCCAGCTTTAGCACGCTGTACATCTTGGGTTTCAGGCCCACGTATTCCACGATGGGTTTTCCTTTCATCTCATCCTTCATTTTCCCGATTACTTTCTTGTTTTTAGGGGAGTAAAGAAAGTGGTCGCGTGGGTAATCGCTGGTGTCGTATTCATCGATGTCGGGAACACAGTCTTCGTAAATGTCTTCCGTGTGCACCTCTAGTATCAAGGAATCGGTGTCGGTGTATAAGAGGCGGCACTTACCACCGTATTTCGGTTTTAGCTTGTCGTAGTAAAACTCATACATGAGCAGCTTTGATAGGTCTAACACTGTAAACCCCGTGTATACGGGTTTATTCAGGAATAGATTCGCTTTCTTCATGTGAATCACGTAGAAGTTTAACATTTCTACGTATCTAACGAATCCAGGCTGTGACACGTATGCTTCTGCTTCCTCTCTGGTGCTGGCTATCTTTATGCTTACGCGCTTGCGGATGTTCTCCATTGTCTTACCAAATACGCTATTGTTCATTAGTTTAAACAGGTTCTTTTCGAAGTCATTCTTTGCCTGCGTACGCTTTTGTGTGTTAAAGTCAATGTAGGAGCGCATCCATGGTTCCTGTGTGAACTTCAAAACGCGGTGGATCTTCTTCACGCGTAAGCCGTGGCGCACATAGAACTGCAGGTTGCGGTAATGCACCACGTACTTTCGCTTGTCCATCAGGTTCATCGTTAGCTTCCTGTATGGCTTGTATCCGGGACACATTTGCTTTTGCAGCGGAGACAGCTGCTTAAATGGTATCTCTATCGCTTCTGGTGCTAACGGGAACTCATCGTGCGCGTCGTGCAAGTGCTCTGGGTATTCCAAATCAACCTCCAGCACGTAACCTTTGTCGTCTTCTTTACCTACGTTTAGGTAAAACTCTATGGGCTTTATGTTGTCCCATTCGAAGTCGCGTACAGGTAAGTACTGCGACATTGCCCAACCGTAGAGGTTGTTTGCGTCTAAGTAGAAGATGTATGTGGTTGGCTTCTCCGGGTCGTACTCCACCGTGGGATTGTTCGCTTTTGCGTATCGTCTGCTGGGTCCGCAAACACCGCCGCGGATACCGTCTTCCATAAAGCGGTACATGTCGTATTCCGTTAGGAGATCCAGTTGCGCGTTTGTCTTCTTTAGAAGCGCACTCCAACTAAGCCCAGGAGCCGTGTAGAAGTTCGCTGGATCCAACCCGTAGTATTCCATTGCCATCTTTCGAAAGCTTTGGAAAACATCTGCGAGCAGCACTACGTCTGAACGTAGGTAGATGTCGTGGTATTCTCCCATATTCTCACAGGAGTACTTTTCCCACACATCTAACGCATGCTGGTACTCCTCGTCCTTTATACCAGACTCGTTTAGGGTGCTGTAGAATCTCTCTTTGGGTGGTAGGGGTTCTTCGAATCGCTCCCAGGAATCCATGTATTCGTATGGGTAGACTCCTTTCCTTTCCGCGCCGTATTGACTGGAAATGGGGAACTCCGTGTTGTATTTAACCAAGTTTGCTAAGGAGTCCGCCATGAACTGCTGCGAGTCTAAGAACTTCAGCTTGCCCACAGTTACGGACATGTACCTTTCTTTGTTGTTGGGTATGCACTTTACTTCGGAGCCGTCTGTTCCTTGTAAAAGTAAGTGACTGTCGTAACCCCTTAAATTGTGAAAGAATACGGGTATTTCCATTTCTGGGTCTACTTTGAAGTTTATATTGCATTTCCAATGAGCCGCTCCTCTGTATTTACCCGTGATGTGGCAGTGATCTCTAACCTTATCCACATAGAAATCCTCAACGAATGCTTTATGACAATGAATGCAGTGGGTGGAAGGCTTGTTGGGCTTTTCCCCCTTCCTTGCATACCTGCCACATTTGAAATGAGCTTCTCCTAGATACTTTCCATCTTCGTCCCACGCTTTCTTGGCCCGTCTTCCAAACTGGAGAAGCGTATGTTGGCAAATGTGGCATTTCTTTGCCTTGGTAAAAGCCTCCTGGTTCTCTTTGGTAAATACCATCTTCTTTGGGCGTCTTAATTGTTCTCTTATCTCTTCCTCCTCTTCTCGCAATGCTTCTAGAAACTCATTAGCTGCGTTCTTACCTCGGTAAATTACAGGAGGGTCGGCCTTACCATCTGATCTGACTACTATGTAACCAAAGGAGCAGATCTCGTGTAATCCCACCTTATTCGTAGCACCACTTTTCTGCTCTTCCTTAGTTATCAACGCTTCAAAGTCTGCATATATCACGTAAGGCACCTGCATCTGCTTTTGATGGTCTGAGTACAATAGGTTCTTATCTGTGGGCATCTGGATCCGTTGCGCCACTTCTTCGACTCCGCGACATATTTCGTCGTGATCCTTTAGAGCTTTAACGCTGGTAAAGGATAATAAACAACAGTCGCAGAAGTATTTCTTACCTTTGTGCTTGGTGTGTCTGTAAAACAGTCTGCTAACATGTTTAACCCACGAATGATGTCCGCCGTGGTAGAAAAGGTGTATTCGTTCTCCTTTACTCTTTGACAACACTAGTGGTACTATCGTTTGGTCTCTGACTCCGTAAACGTTAATGGCTAGGTCATTTTCCTGCTCGAATATCGGTATGTCTGTCAGCTGCATTGGGAACTCTACGCCATCCCACTCCAAATCATCTGTTGGGTACTTGCTTGGTCTACATGGATCCTTATCTACTGGATACATTGCGGATCGTATTGCCCACATAAAGCAGCGGTTGTCGTCATTCTTTACGTTAACGATTGCCTTCTTCCTTTCTACCCACACCGGCAGGGGCACGTAACTTCCTCCTCGTATTGGCACGTACCTTGCCATGCTAACCTCCATACCTTCTACCTCCTCCACTGTCCAACCTGATCCTTCTTTCGTGTAGTTAGACAGCGACTCCATTATTGCTTCTAAGGTTTCGCTGAGTGACCTATCCAGATTCGTGGACTCTAATATAACCAGTGACTTTGATCGCAGCATTGCTGTCGTCGTTACCTCATCTTTTGATAAACTTACTTCTACCATTATACTAGCTTTCAGGGCTCCTAATTCTTCTATGCCTTTTCGAAGCGTTCTCTTGACCTTCCTTTCTGACTGACGCCAAAACTGTCTAACGTCAATCTCACCGTTACCGGGTATTAACACCGTTTCGAAATTGCTTTGGGATTCCATCTATATAATAGGAAATATCTTATACCTAATTCCAGACCCTTTTCAGATCGTCGTAGTCATACTCACAATCCTGACAATGCCAAAACAATTTAACCTTAGTCTCAAACTTCTTACCACATCCACAATTATAGCTGCTCATACATTTCGTCTTCATCTTCAATTGCTTCTTCAAGTCCACTTCTTTCTTAAAAGTTCTCTTACAATCTTCGCACTCCATATATAGACTAACATATTTAACTACATAAACACGGGATGCGGGTAATCGCGGTACGAATCGAGGAATTCACTTTAGACGGGTAATCCTCCGGTGGTCGTTGCGCTGGAACCCCCATCCCCTATACTACTTACAGGAACTAAATAGGACTACATTCTATTCAATTTGTCAATGATCGGGCATAAAAAATCCCGGGGACAGTGATAATTGGACGATTCGAATTTGGCAGTCAGAAGAATCTTTTAAATTCAATTATTTCCAAATTGGGCAGGCATGTAGTCCTATATTTTTTATTGCAGAAATTTGAACTGTGATACAACTAAATGCAGCATGTTTGCCCGGCTTACAAAAAATCGATACTATGAACTTCCTTTATGAACGATAACTAATAATAATTACCAGAAAAATGCACATGAGTTCAAATAATATTCCATTTATCTACTCTCATCGATTAGAAACTAAAATATGACAAACCAAGAAACAAAATTGCGTCACGAAGTGGCAAAAAGGCTGGACGAGAACATCTTCGACAAGCATTATGCGAAGGGTTCTTTTGTAATGTAGCTCGCAGGTAGGATTACAGCCGTAAAGAACTCAGTAATGGTAACACATAACTCCATATTAAATAGCTCATAGATTCTACTATGAAATCAATTAAACCCCCTCCCCCACCGGTCATAACGGCTAATGTGCTAATAACCGTATTTGGAAATAATAGAGAGTTTTAGATTGACTTTTTTTCTCCCCGCAAACGGCAAACGTGACCACGTTTTCATCGTTTTAATTCGTGTATTTTACTTTACCTTTTACAAAACTTCTCAACAAAGACAAATATTCTTTTGTTTTTCTACTACTTGGACTTTTTTGCGATTCTTTTTAAGCTATTCAAAATAATTTTTAAATGGTCAACTGACGTTTCACGCTTGCCGTGAACGTAAATCTAAAACTCTCTAATGTTATTTTGATTCTATACGTTGTACAAAAAAGTGCATGACAGTTGCTTTTTGATCAAGGAAAGGGGTTACTACATAATATGAAGCATTTCACTGTATTTACCTTTGTTGTTCCTTGCTTAGACCTTAGGAAAGTAATGATCAAAAATTTTGCTGTTCTACGATTTTTGTATCTCAATTTATTAGGCTTACTGCAGTATATTATTATTATCATCATTAATATTAATTTTGTTTTTGTTTTTGTTACATACAGGTGCAGCACCTTTGGTAAAGGTTTCCGTACAATGGATGGTCATGGAACTACTGTTTTTATCCACCCTTCATCAACGGTATCGTATCCTCCCGCAAATTATATTCGCTAGGCCAACGTGTTGCCTAAATTACCCTTAATAGTCTATTTATCGCAGAATTGACTAGTTCAGCCACAGGAAGCCCAATTTAGATTAAAGTGAATGTTGAAAATAAAATCGGGAAAATCAAATAATTAATAAATTTTTAAGTTCGAGATCAAGATGTCCTCCGTAATGTGAAGGAGTAAAAGATCAATAAAAAATGCACCAGAACATTTTTTTTTCGCGCGTGCCTTTGTTTTCCTATATAATTTCCCTATGGTATCTGATGTCGATCTTATGTATATATATTCTGACACTTGTCAGAATTATTTAATTTTTCCGGTTATATTTTCACCATTTACTTTAAATTGGGCTCCCTGTGGTCCAGCATGTCTTCTGTTTGTTCTAGCATCACACTTCCTGATGTTGGTTGCGTTTATGTCTATTTCGTAATTTGTTTACAAAAGTACGATACATAATCAGAGGATATTACTAGGGAAGTCCATCTAGCAACAAATATTGCTTCTATCACTAAACAGGTTGCTAACTAAGCTTGTCAATAGCTGGCGCTGTGATTGAGCTCGCAAAAGGCTCGTGTCTTCTTAAACTCTTCGTGTCTCACAGCTCCAATCGTGTTTTATCACACAGGGAGTCCTATTTAGATAAAAGTGAATTTGGAAATAAAATTAATCAGGAAAAAATTAATAATTAATTATCTTTTTAAAAATTTGAGGTTAAGATAAGGTCCTCCGTAGTACAAAAAGGTCAATAAAATCAATAAAAAATGCTTCTGAATTTTTTTTTCTTGCGCGCCTTTGTTTTCTTATATAATTTCCCTATGATATCCTATGTAGACGATATACTACATAAATACTTTTGTAAGGGTAGAAAGTTCACGCCGCCATCTTGCAAACACAACACTATTTCGTCCAGGATTTCTCCGTCTTTTAGACCTCGAACTCCCAAAAAAAACTTGACCAAAATAATGATTCCGAGGATGAGAGATTCATTTTCTAAACTCTTTAATTGGCTCTTCCTCGCAGATGTCTTTCACACATTGTTCGCGCTGTATAGGTTTTATGTTTGGTCAAATCTTTTATGGGCGTGGGACTCGGACGAGAACCAATTTCGACCTCCTGCTTACTGCTTCTGCTAAGCTGAAGCAGAACAAAAGTGGTGATTTTGATACTTTCGCGAAAAAGCAATAAATGTAATGAAAACTTTAACTTTAGTTTAGTTTTTAGTCTATTTTTAGATTGACATTTTGTTCTTCCCGTAAACGGCAAACGTGACCACGTTTTGATCGTTTTCCTGTAATTTTATTTTGGCTATTGAAAACTATCACACCTTTTTTTACTTTTTTGTTTTTCTACTTCTTGGATTTTTTTTGCGATTTATTTCACCGTGTTCATTTTCAGTAATTTAAAAGAATTTTTCACTGGTCAATTGACATTCACAGTTATCTTGAACGTAAATCTAAAACTCTTTAATAGTTTCATTAATCTTTCTTAAACTTACTAAATCCGCTTTCCCTCTCTGCTTTTAGCTTTTCGGGTGCGAAGATCAGCTTGACTGGATTATCTTCAACGACATTATATGTACTTCAAAAATATACGTCAAAACTGTGTGTCCGGTAAGGTTATTTAAGGTTATTACTTTTAAATCTTGTTTAGAAATTAGATAATATCAAATGAGAAAGTATATTAACATCGCCCACAAATGATTAAAATCTCTCGGCGTCATGATACCTCACCCTGTACGTAAGGAAACCCTGTCAGTGACCACCCTCAGTCTCTGGCCTTTACTAATGATTACTTAAAGGTTTAAAGGGGGTTGATTTGATGTGCAAGGAGACCCTGTGTTATATTGTAAAGCAACAGCATGCGGGCAAAATCTCATATACGTTTACATAGAAGATTATGATTATTTTAAATTTCAATGACTTGATTTATTTATTTATTTTTAATGTTATTTTAACATTTCGTTGTTTTTGTTTTGTTTTTTTTTTTTTTTGTTTTTTGTTTTTGCTTTGTTTTGTTTTTTTTTTTTTTTTTTTTTTTTTTTTTTTTTTTTTTTTTTTTTTTTTTTTTTTTTTTTTTTTTTAATTTATTTATTTATTTATTTATTTATTTATTTATTTATTTATTTATTTATTTATTTATTTATTTATTTATTTATTTATTTATTTATTTATTTATTTATTTATTGGGTTTGAATTTTAGATACGATATGAATGGATTAAGGATTTAATGCCTCGGTTGCATGAAGCAAATGCTTACATTTTATCGGGTTGGACAAGAGAAGATCAGCTATCAGAAGAAAATACCAAGTCGTTCGCTGCTTGCAGCGAAACAAACAAAGACAAGGAATGTCCTGGCACAGCTCAAGGTACATTTGATTAGATTCGCTTTCCTTTTATATGTGAACAGTGTTTCCCAGGGCAGATTAAGAAATTCGAGAAGGTGTGTGTGTAGGGGGGAGGGGGGGGGGGGGATTGATCGAATCTCACCACTGCCTGACAAGGAAATTTTTAAAATATGATTTCCAGAAATTCTATTTCTTGGGATTCAGGAGATATTTCAGACAAATACGAAAATTTTTAATACGAAAGAGGCGCCGCTGCCCCATCGTCCTCATCAATTTTTGCTTATATGTTACTGATAAGTTGCTGCCGTTGACTTTTTTACATTTCCACACCGATTTTTTTTTTTTTTTTTTTTTTTTTTTGCTTAAAATGTTTTTCACGGATACTAATGTGTATACTGAATGAACAAATATCTTCGTTTCGTTGCTAGGAGACCATCTTAGTTTGGCTAAGAGAAGCACAAGTGATACCATAGAGGCAGCAAGACAACGTTATTTGGAGAGAAAGCGAGTGCGGTCTTCTTTATATGACTAAGTATCAAAAGCACTTTTAATTTGATACCTTATACTTCCAAATAAAATGAATCTTTTTTTTATATGTCTCTCTTGAGCCTTACTATTTTAAAAACTTCCACACCCTGCTCAACCAAAGACAAACGCCGTCATACTAGACTGCCCTGATTCCCGATTTCTATCTTTCGATATCGTGTTCCTCAAGAATATACTTTCATACCAATAAATATATTGTTTATAACACCATATCATCCAAACCAATGATCCCCCATCTCATATCCCTGTTTATTCAACCCTATTCATTATCTAAAATTGCAAAATTTACCCCCACATAGGCAATTGATAGCAACATACGATATTCAGTAATTTTTTCCCCATTTCAAATATACCAATAGTAAAATGCCTTAAATCCTATTACCTATCTTCAGTTTAAACTTACGTTATGTCTGTAATATATCTCTGTGCTTTGCAGAAGACACATGCGCCTTTAGAGCGCTTGTTATTCTATTTTGTTATCCTTATTGCTCAGTAAGTCCACTAGATACTAGCTATTGAGATAAACACAATTAATAATGGTAATTGAACTGAGTGGAGTGCAATTTGGTCTGAAATCAAACGCGCGATTACAAAATCGCACGACCGCGTAGCGGGAGTGCGATTTGTAATTGCAAGTTTGATTTCAGACCAAAATTGCACGACACGAAGTTCAATTACCACTTTATTATATCCATTTTGAAATCTATTTCGAAAAAGACGTTTTTTCCAGTTAAACCGACATGACTTACAATCTAAAAGCAGTCGATTCAAACATGCTGTCAAGAGAACTTGTTTATACTGATCGAGCAATGATTCTCATTTTGAAAACCAACACTTTCAACCCAAAACTAAAATGAATTTATATCGGACCAAAAGGTTTACAAATTAAGAAAAATTTACTTACATTAAATAGCAAGACAATCCTGCCCAAAAGGGTTGTAATGAACTGGCTGTTGTCCATACAGCCAATGCTCACTGCTTGTATTTTTACTATTTCTGTTCAACATGTTTAGATCACACTTGTGCCGACAAAACAGCAAAAATCAAAGGTTGTTTAGTCCTTCGGTTGTCCTTAAGAAGTCACGTAGCTCAGCAAAAATCTTCTTCTTAGGAAAAACTTCTTTTAATGACTGTATTTTCGATGTGTTGTTATGCTTTAAAGATTGAAAAGGAAACCACTTTCCACGATCAATCGCCAAAAGGTCACATTCAAAAGATGCCGATTGCATTTTCCCCCACTGCTTTTAACTGTAATATCTTCAACTTACTTAAGCAGTTACTTTACAAAGATGCTTTTGACGATTTTAAGTGATCAGTTGGTCTTTTTAAGTCCTTTTTACGGCTTTTTAAGTCTTTTCTTAAGACTTTAGACGGTAAATCGTTCTTCAGAAAATTTTTTTTTGAGCCGTGGCTTTTTTTTTCGCAAGAAGCGGTGAGCTCAACACTCAGATGGATTCCTTGATATAATTGGCTAGAAAATGACGTCTCTCTTGTGATTGGTTCATATCAGTTGATGTGCAAAATCGTGCAATTTAGAGCTCAAAATCGTGCAATTTATGCTGAAATCACTGCTGCAGGGAACCAATCAGATTGCAGGATTTGCTTGTGATTTCAAAATGGATGTAATAAATAAAGAAACTTATTCTCTTGTACTGTATTGTTAGAGATTTACGTACTACGACCCGAGTTCGAGTTCGAGTTCGAGTTTCCGACTGAGTTCGGCTCAGTTACCAGTTTAGTCAAACAAGTTTAGAAATACTATTGATAAAAGAAATTGAAGAAAGTATTATGAGATTTCATAATTGATTTCATAAACTGGCTTATGGAGGTTGTGTCAGGCAGAGTCTAGATGTGATAGTATAAATGAATATTGCGACTTTAAAGAGCAAGGAGAAGACTTTGTTCTGACATATATTCTGAAAATGAGTTGCATCGAAGAGCAAACATCATAAAATGCATATTGGATATTCGCTTTGCCACAGGAAAGCCAAAGAAAAAGCCAAACAGCTATTGACATTTTGCTTCTATCACAGGAAGCCCACAAGGGGTGGGGCAGTTTTTTTTATGACTGCGAAAACTGTAATCAAACCGCCCTTTGGCGAACTCGTGGATACTAGTTGACGTTCTAAAGATTGGGCCTCCTGTGTTCTTATGCTTGTTGACATTCGAATGTTTTAAGGTATTTCGTTCAATTTCATATTTCAAATACTCGATCTTGCTGGTAAGATGATAAGTCGTCCTTTTATTTTCCTTTTAACACCTACTTTGTTTAGTTCTTTGTTATTTTTTCGATGCATCCGCTCGACCCACGAGTCTTTTGAAAACATCTAAATATGTTGACGATTGTACATATTAAGCGTTCCTGTTCACTTCAATACGCATCAGCAAAAAAGGTTTAACTCATTAAGATTTTAGTTCAGGCATTAATTGTATATTTTTACATCAACTTGCATCTATCCTTGATGTATAAATATTCCGAAGAGAAAACTATGTGCGAGTATGCGTATGCTCAGTGGGTCCACAGTGCTAGAAACATCCCACATGTTTCATCAGCACTTCATTTCCTCATATAAATACCCAATGTAATCTATACTACATAAGAGTTTCGTACTTGCCAAGGGTGTCGTGTAACGTTCGTAATCAGATGACGTAAGGCGACAGATCAACGTTTAATTATCGATCTGCTAACATCTTAGTGAATGAGCGAGCGAGTGACACATTTGCATATTCACACCCCTCACAATAACTCGTTTCTACGCTTCGCGTATCCACGAGTTAAAAACGGAACAGTACTACACGCTTACGACAAAATTTCGATATTTTTATAAACATCACGTCATTGACGGCACTGTCTTACTGCAAGCCACATTCTGTTTCCCACTGATAAGGCTGCGTTCATTATGTATACCGCAGGGGGTGGGGGTGGGGGTGGGGGGGGGGGGCAGAGAAAATTTTTGGGGGGGGGTCATAAAATTTTTCAGGTGTTCAAGGGGGGATATTAAATTATTTTTGTAATGGTAGGGGGAATGCTAATTTTTCTGTCAACAGCAAATGACTATTTAATTAACTAACATATTAAACTCAACAAGAAATTTAATGAACAGGATAATTGTACACCACTATTTAAATAACTTTGTAATCTTGATCATCATCATTTTCAATTCTATCACTATTGTCATCATCATTATCATGTAAAGGAAACACGTTATAGCTAAAACTTCGCCCCCGAAATTATTTAAAAATTATTCAACATCCGTAAACTATGTTCCTCCCTTGATAGAGTCCTGTATACGTGTTTCCTTAACATGCCCTACTTCCTATACATAGATAAGGATAGTTAATCTTTAAATAAAGGACTTTAAACTTTTATTGTAAAACTTCCTGAAGAAGTGTACCGAGAGTTAGACGAAACGCGTAGGAGATATAAAATAAAAAGTTTTACAACCTAGCATCTAGACTTGCTCCAAGTCGACCTCTCTTGTTTTCCTGGAGTTTTTTAATTCGAGCGAAGCGAGAATCTTGCGAGCGCAGCGAGCGAGCGACGAAGTCGCGAGAGGTCGACTTGTCGAACTTGCAGGGTATTCATTTACGTTTCCCGACATTTCCGAATTTGATACAGGAGTATCGGCTTTCGGGGGCGTCTATGAAGACTGCTTTGACATTGTTTTTCAGTCGGCGAAATAAGGATCGATGACTGTTTATAACAGCGCTTAGACAGGGCTACCAAAAACAATGTTGAATTTGCCATCCAAGATGTGTCGTAGCTGTTCTTTCGAGCAGAAAAAAAAACAAACAAACAAAAAACAAAGCGGGCGGCGGACTTTGCGAAAGTCTACCTAGCATCCTAAATGCTGTTCACTGGTTCCTTCCAAAAAAGTTTCAAAACTTTTCAAAAAAATAGTCGTCAGAGAGGAGGAAATGGAAACCGATATTCCTCATCCAGTTCAGTGTGTATCGCGATCAGGAAGACAGTCTATAGCAAGCTCTCGTTACCAGTCATCGCAATGGCTTGCATAGGAATGTGTAGGTATCAGGACAAAGAAGTGTTTGTATTTAAGTATATGGGGGGGGGGGGGGGGACAATTTTTTTCCTGCTAAAGGAGGGGGGGGGGGCACAATTCTTTTTGACATTAAGTGGGGGGGATCTTGAAATTTTGGAGTATTTTTGAAATTTCCTCTGCCCCCCCCCCCCCCCCCCCCCTGCGGTATAAATAATGAACGCAGCCTAAGAAAACTGCTTTACAGCTTATGCTACAAAATCAAACGTTCTCTCTGTCTCTGTTTCTCTCTGTCTCTTTCTCTTTCTTGCCTCCTCTTTAGGAAAATAATAAATATTTACCATAAAATAAATATTTTCGCACGCAATTCCATGGTTACGTAGTTGTAATGATCTTTCTTGTCATTGTTTAACATCCTTTCCATGACGATGCGTGATGAGACCCTAATGCTTGAAATTAAAATAATTGTAAAATTCTGTGTTGACGAAACATACGGATATTCACAACTTGTACTTCGTGTGCTATTCGTGCTTTACTATAAAAGGACTTAAGACGCCATATGACATGACAGAGAAACAACGTGGTTCTCAGTGGTAATGGTCGCAGGATCACAAAAACGAACGAAGTAAACTGGTACCTAACTCGAACTCAAACTCGAGCTCGAGTCATGAAAGTGTAAGCATGTGTACGAGACATTGATATGTGGATGCTGAACAACAAATTAAAGCTTAATGATGATAAAACTGAAATCCTGATATTCCATGCTAAGCACCGCCCGGCTCCACCAGTACATGCAGTGCAAGTGGCTAGTTCCTCTGTCACTCCTTCAGAGTGTGCAAGAAACATTTGCGTTATTTACGATAATACCTTATCTCTGGACAGCCATATAACTCAGATTTGAAAATCTGCTTTTTATTTTATTAGAAACATTTCACGCATAAGGAAATTTTTAAGTATTGAAACCACTAAGATATCAATTCACGCTTTCATTACAAATAAGTTAGATAATTGTAATGCCTTACTTTTTGGTTTACCGAAGCATCTTTTGCAGAGGCTGCAGTATGTACAAAACACTGCTGCCAGGCTGGTTACCTTATCACGCAAATCTCAGCATATCACACCCATTTTAGTACAGCTGCATTGGTTGCCGATTGAGCAGCGTATCGAATTTAGAATTCTTCTTTTTACGTATAAAGTTATCCATGGTATTGCGCCAAAGTATCTCTGCGATTTACTTGAGTCTTATGCTCCTCAACGCTGTTTGAGATCTGGTTCTAAGAGGTTACTCAAGGTTTCAAATTATAATCTAAAGTCTTATGGATACCGCGCTTTTTCTATTTCTCCTCCAATGCTTTGGAATGCCTTGCCACTGCAAATTAAATGTAGTACATCTTTAAATATTTTCAAGAGTTATCTCAAAACATATTTATTTCGCAAAGCTTTTCATTGATCATTCGTTAAATCTTATTGACTTTTAGATTACATAGTTTTTTGATTTTGATATTACAGATATTGTTATTATTAACTATTATTTGTTTGTAAAGCGCTTTTGGACATTTTAGGAAAGGGCGCTATATGAATAAAATATAATAATAATAATAATAATAATAATAATAATAATAATTATTATTATTATTATTATTATCATTATTATTGTGATAGAAAATCTCATACTATTACAGTCAGAGATAAAGCAGGCAATTGCTTTCTCTTATTTTGACTGACAAGAGGTATTGTTTGCCCTTATGGTCGCCAAGGTTGTTTTTTCGTTGTTATGCTAGTGCTAGAGACATGATCTTCATTTTGCAAGGTGTTCTTAAATCTCAAATGTTCTGGAATAGTTTTTTTCCGGAGGATCAAATTCCTTAGTAGATTTGAAGTACTTCCCCACAGCTCTTCTTGTATTAGTTCAGTGTCACTTTCATATGTCTCCCAATTTTCATATTCAACGGAATGCTCGCTGCATGAGCTTGAACTGCTGACCCAATCAGGGCTGTAACCTTCCATTTCCTCTTGGATCTCTGAAACATTTCCGCTTAGTGGCATTGTTTGAACGGACTGAACGAGATGTTTTGACAAAAGGCATAATAAAAGTTGGATGAACTCCATGTCTTCCGCTTTTTCTTCTTTTCTCAATGAATTCGTTCGCCCCTTAATCTCGGCACATTTTCCCTCGAGGTCTCGATACATTTCTTTTTCGTATGATGTACCTTTCTGCTTTAAATTTTGGTGTGCGTTTGTTCGTTTCTCCATTTCATTGGCATCGACGCTTGATGTCTTTTCAAGAAAATAACAAAGATGTTTTTCTTTCTTGTGCCTCAGGGCCCTTCGCATTCTGTACGTATTTTGTTTTGCTCTTCCTAAACCATCTTCTGTGCCACTATTAGCCTTTTGTTCCTTTAAAGTAGTTTTCCCTGAGGCAAGCCCACATCCTTCAGGCGGAACATTGAAACTAACGTTTCTATCCCTGCTTCTTGCATCTGGATGTGCCTGTTTCGACGCTTCTTTTCCAATTTTTATAAGGGCTGGTTCTACCGCATCTAAATTTTTTTGAGTTGTAGTGTCATTGGTTTTAGGACTTTCTTCCTCTTGGGGGTTAATTGTATAAGATTTGGCAAAAATTATTTCCTTTAGCCGTTCTAGTATAAAATCTGACATTTCGAATTCTTTTGAGTTTGTGTCTGTGTTTGACTTCACTTCTGTATAAGAATCATTTAGAACAGATATGTAAAAATTTACAAATAAGAATGTCATCAGCACTTTGTAGCCAAAGCCAAAGAGGGGACCTAGGATTGGAAGGTTATTCCTCATTGTATCCAAGTCCATTTTTGCCCCAAGTGACTTCAATAGCTGTGAATAAAAAGCCTGTAACATAGTGTGATACTGATACATTGAACTACCTAAAGTTAAACATCCAACCAAGGCAAATGAAACCATGACGACAAAAAGGATGACCGAGTAGACAAGAAGAGTTTCTCTGGCAGATTTTAAGGAAGCGGAAAAGATGATTATGTGAGGATTAAAACGTAGCATACGTAGAATTTTTACGGTTGCAATAAAGACAGCCAATGAAAGTGCAGCATCTTCAGCGTTCTTCCATGCGAGGGCAGGCTGAAAGTTCACTGTCAAGTAGGGGTTTTCTTTTACGTGTTGAACGGCTTCCAGAAGCATCTTTTCTTTGATGACGTAACAAACCACAACACTACATGCGACAAGCACTTGAATTATTTCAAGCAAGTTCCAAAAACTATTGAAGTAATTCCGTTTCATTTTGAATGCCTTTCTTGCCTCGCGTGCCAAGTAAAATATTACGAGGAATATAAACAGTAACTTGCTTATTAGAAAAAAATCGTATGAAGCAGATTCCGTTCCATAAAGGGCAATTGTTTCGACTACTTGAAAGGGGTGTCCAAATGTTGTAGGAAGAGCTTCATAATATAATGTTATCGCACTTAACTGATTCGTGCTGGGATTGAATATTGATAATTCGAGCAGTAATGCCCGAGTTCTCGGATCAATCCACTTATTCGTGCGTAAGGGACTTGTGACAAAATTAGCGGTTTCGTTATTATATCCCAAATCTGCTGAGTAACCTCCTCTACTGTATGTGTGAAAGTAACCCCAAGAGGGCAAATCCACATTGGCTGCACTGTAACGCCATGGTTTTGGACATAGCTGAGATACATTGGTCCATGATTTAAGACCGTCTTCGTTATGGAAAGGTATCCATCCAGGAAGAAATAATGGGTTTTTTTCTTCTTCTTTAAAAGAATATCTGCCGTAGCAAGTAGAGGTAATAGTTTTTGCTTTCTTGGGAATGACACAGCTTTCTAAAACATGAAAAAAATATATAACCGTAAATGAAGAGTGAAATGTGTTTCATTGCGACACATGTTAAAGTACTTTACAAAAGAAGGAATTCGAAACTGGCATTTTCATTTTCTCGTTAGCATTCTTGGTTCGAGAGAGATTCAAGTTTTACGTTTATGCTAATTAGGAGGTTGATGCCGTCATTCTCAACTCAGTTTCCTTCAACATTACAGCATATCTCTAAAAGTATTTGATGATTGTCATTCAAACTTTGCAGTATTCTTGTATACTACTAAATTTGGTTGATTTTGATTGAAATTGGGCTGAGATATAACACATCAAAAACTTATATTTTTGCTTTCCCTCTATTCGTAATCTTTTTTCGACTATTCGACAGCACAAATTCCAAATTTCGTGTGTTTTGATGTTTAGGATGTTTAGGGCGTAGCTCAGTTGGTTAGTGCGCGGACTTCAGAGCTAGAGGTCCAAAGTTCAATCCTCAGTAACTCCACGTCTGTTTCGACTTCTCTCTGTTCTGTGTAGCTTTAGTTAGTTTTAAATACCCGTTAAAAGGAGCACTGATAGTTAGAGGGGGTGGAGGGCGCACCTTCGAGCGCATTAAACATGAGTCCCTGGCTCGGGAGATTTGGGCAACCACTCCCCGCGTTATCCAAGTAAAACAAATTACCTTTACCTTTTGCATTTATGTTGTTGTTGTTATATTATCCAATGAGAGTTCGTGTAGGAATGAATATCACAGAGAGCCAATCAGAATCTATTATATATTAATCGTGCTGATTTGCAGACGTACTTTAAGAAGAAAATTACGAATGCAACGCAGGCTACCGTTCTCGGTACTTAATTTAACTCTAATATAATATCCCTATATTTCGACGTCGCGTTTGATCAGCCTTAGCATCGATGGTGCTCTTATTCTTTTATTAAGGCCCATTTTATAGTAAGGAACACTAAAAGTTGATTTAAATTTGGTTCATGCGGACTGTTTACTTTTAACACACTGAACAAAGGATAACACTGAGCAAAAATAGAACTCCAAAATGGAGTATTGACTAGTTATACCAATACCTGGTTTGATTCTAAGTTGGCGAATTCGAGGCATTCCTATAAGAATTGACCTTTTATTTCCAATGTACACTTCTTTTGGTTCAGGTGCACTATTGTACCACTGGCCTGCATAAGCGCTTTCAGCATATTGCGTTTTGATCCATTCCCAGTATTTTTCTGACGTCGTTAGCTAAAAAAAAGAATGCAAACTTCCATTAAAATGTACTAAGTGATCAAAGTATCGATCCTGGCAAGGTCAAGGGTTTTAAAAACGAGACTGGTCAGTCTGAAATACCAAAGCATTCGCGAGGCTGGCATGGGATGCCCGGCGACCCTCGTTATCAGGCTGGACACATACAGTTCTTTAGCGAAAAAAAACTTTGCTCAATTTGATTTTAAATTCCTTCGATAACTTAAGTATCTTCCATAAAAATCCCATAGGTAGTCGAAAATGCTCGCGCTGATTGGCTAGAGATGACGTATACAAGCGGGTATATTTCACGTGGAATCGCCTTTTTGAAGCTGAATCGCATGCAAAATCAGGGACTTCGCGTTAAATTAAATCTTAATTTTTGTATATTATTTCCCATCAAAACACCAAATAAGCAAGGGCGCCAGGACAGACGGATTGGGTTTTAAATATGTGTGATTGTTTCAGTTATTCGTAGATTTCTAATTGAATTGATATATGTTTGTTTCTAAGTGGATACTAAATAGTGTTCACTTATCTTTAAAAATAATTGTCCTTTCCATCCGCCGGCGTCGCTTCGTTAAATTTGATTAACTTATTAAAGGAGTAATCGCTAACGAAGCGACGCCGGCGCTGCTTGGCAAGGATAGTGCAGCGGTAAATACTCAGAGCGTACGTACAGCTGATTCAAACCAGAAAGACCGTTGGTGGACTTGGTAAATATATTCATATCGTACGGCTGATTCAAACCAGAAAGACCGTTGGTGGACGTGGTAAACATATTCATATCGTACGGCTGATTCAAACCAGAAAGACCGTTGGTTGGAACGGACGTTTATTTTTAAAGATAGGTGAACACTATTTAGTATCTATTTAGAAACAAACAAATATCAATTCAATTAGAATAACTGAAACAATCACACATACATCTAAAACCCAATCCGTCTGACCTGGCGCCCTTGAAATAAGCGCAAAAACCACTTAACAAGAAACAAATGAAGATAGCTACTTAATGAAATAAAAGATAAGTTCCCGAAATTTGAATTAAAATTGAAGACATTTAAAAAGCTGAATCATGTGAAGATACAGGTAGCCCTCGCTGTTTTAATAAGCATAAATATATCGTATTAATAAGTATATTTTTGATCTTTTTGCTATGGGATTCAAGTAAAATTTATTTTTGACTACGGAATTGCACAGAATTTTCACTCGAAAACCGGTATCACACTCATCGCTTCGCGATTCCTGCGATATCGGTTTTCTAGTGAAATTCAACGTGAAATTCCATCGCCAACGAATGAATATCACTGTAATAATAATAATAATAATGATAATAATAATATAATAATTATAATAATATAATAATTATAATCAATATTAGTAATAATTATAATAATTATACAGCTTCTCATTAATCCCATATAGGTAACTGTCCAATTATTTTCTTAATTGGACAGGTCTTGTTGATATGGGATTAATTAGGCAGCTATATAATATATAATTTATCTGACTGCCAAATTGGACTCGGCCTACGGCCTCATCCAATTTTGTCAGTCCTTGGAATATTCCTTGTCCAATTATTTCTTAATTGGACAGCATGGAGTCCTATTACATATATACTAATGATGATGATAATAGTAATAATAAGTATAGGAAATCGCACGATCTCGAGTACAATTTGGAAATTAATAGACACGAGTAATGTTTTGAAAGTTCTTGTAATTGCGCGAGCCTTTAGGCGAGTGCAATTAAAGAACTTTCAAAACATTACGAGTGTCTATTAATTCCAAATTGTACGAGAAGATCGTGCGATTTCCTGTTTATAGTTCACTCAACAAAATTTCAGTAAAAAATGCGAAGCGACGCCGTTCATCTTTATCTATTTGGTGGCCGATTTTCAGTCCATCGTGCAACTGAAATGCATAAAAAAGATTAGTTCTTACGACTTTAAAATTTTATTTATGTTTTTTAAGTACAAAATGATAGAAAATAATTGTTTTGACATTATTTTGGCCGTGTTGCCATAGCGACTTAATTCGGTACTCCAGAGGAGTACAATAAACGCTATAATTGTACTCCTCTCGACCAATCAGAGTCGAGTAATTTTGTTGAGTGTACTATAATAATAATAATAATAATAATAATAATAATAATAATAATAACTTTATTTCTGTGTCAGTAAATATAGGGGTTGCCCACTAAATAAGGACACCACAGTAGCATTTATGTTATAATGTTAGGATTTTAAATGTACGCCCATGTTGTAAATCAGCTTTTGTTGATATTATGTTAAATAAATCGAGCCGGTGTAACTGGGATGTAATGCGAAATGATACTGGATCCCAGGTTCCATTAGCTGAATTACGGTTTCCATGGGCCGGATTCCAAAATTAATTTTATTGGATTCGAAATTCGGGATTCCCTTTAAGAAAATAAATTTTTTCATCATTAATAATAATTATTTATGTAAAAAATTAAAGAAAGAAAAAAAGATTCCACTGTGCCATACTCGCGAGACTTCCGAAGAGTTGAGGCGTCGTATGGACTTCGAACCTGACGGCAATTTAGGCGTTCTACCCTTGGGTGTACGAATTACGGAAGAAAATGTTAAAAACAAAAATAAATAAATGAATCTCTTTATATTAGTGTCTAGTCTTTCTAGGTCATTCGAACTAATTGGGGACATTTTTCACCCACACAGACTATCGTACTCTAGACCTGGTACGCTCCACACTCGACCCTCGACATAAAAACGAGACTTGTGTTCGGCTTACCTTTTGCCGCACTTGATGCCAGATCTTATACAATGCATTGGATTCCAAATAAAGTGGATTGCTGATCCCATGAACTGGATTCCGAATTCCAAATGTCGGATTCCAGATTTCAAAATTAACTTTTTTTGTCGATTCGGGATTCCCTTCCATGCTGTATTTTTTTTAAAACTTTCAATGACATGGGTAAATGAAGTTAATTAAAGGTAGAGTTAATTAAAGGTATAGTTGCCTTTTGGAGCCGGCTATATTTGAATGCTCTGGGCATGTTACCATTTTAATATGTTACCATGTTACCATGTTACCATGTTACCATGTTACCATGTTACCATGTTACCATGTTACCATGTTACCATGTTACCATGTTACCATGTTACCATGTTACCATGTTACCACGTTACCATGTTACCATGTTACCACGTTACCACGTTACCACGTTACCATGTTACCATGTTACCACGTTACCACGTTACCACGTTACCATGTTACCACGTTACCATGTTACCATGTTACCATGTTACCATGTTACCATGTTACCATGTTACCATGTTACCATGTTACCATGTTACCACGTTACCATGTTACCATGTTACCATGCTGGCATGTTACCATGTTACAATGTTACCATGTACCGGTTTATTTCAAACTCGACATGCACTCATTACAATCATGTCAACAACGCCTAAAAGAATGTTACACTCATAAAAGTTTACTTTCTATGCCGTTACGAATCGTTTGCAACAGCAGTCAACGAAGTCAATTTTATATTAAAATTCATTTGCTGACAAGGGAATTCCACGTTGAATTTCAAGAGTGAAATTCATTAAAATTCCCAAGTCAGATAATAGATTTTACTTGAATCCCATGGCAAAACGATTGAAAATAGGTTATTTATACGATATATTCATACTTATTAAAACAGCAAGGACTTCCATCCAATTTTTGAAAGCATATCCTCAACAAATTGAAATCAGTTTTTAATGTGTCTGTCCACTTATTGAAGATATATTGCGTCATCGCATTGTCAAAGTAGTGTGGATCCACAAGGCGAAGCCGAAATACTACTTTGACAATGCAATAACAAAATGTATGGTCAATAAGAGGAAACATTAAAAACTGATTTCAATTTGTTAATTTTACAATAACAATTACGACAAAAACTTCTCGTTTTAGTCCTATTTTTTATGATCAAAACAACCAACGGAAAGAGCGCGCGCTCGTTGACGCTCGTTGAGCTTCATCTGTATGTCTGTCCTCTTATTGATGATAAATAAATAACCAATCAGCGCGTAAGAAATGTCTAAGTTATTGTAAAAACTTTTTTACATATTTTGCAGTGCGACACGTCTAACCGTGGCCACCCAACTTATTTTTTGCTAAGGCCGTTAATCCTTTCCTGTCAAGTGTTTCAATCAAGTAAAAGAACTTTTACGATAGTATCCAGTATTAGCCAGCAAAAGGACCAAAAAGCAAAAGGCCATTTATTCAAGTTTTTGTCGAAAAAAGTTTAAATATTTGTGGTCACTCTAAGTGATTTCACGTGCAAATGCACTGTTAATTCTCGCTGTCTAATTGGCTACCTAGTAAAAAAATAAGTTGGGTGTGGCCACGGTTAGGCGCGTTGCACTGTAAATATTCACCTTTGAAAAGTTGCTGAACTCGTTTTTCACTGTTTTAGTCATTTCGTAACCAAAGTAACTGCGGTTGCCATAGCAAACTATTGTCAGAAGCGTTAGGAATGCACCGAATAAGAAGGCTTCGCGTACAAATGAAAACATCTTTTCCTCCTTTACTTGGTAGTCCTTTGCTTTTTTGAGCTCACTCTCCTCTGGAAATTTCGTATCATTCCTTTCCATATGAGTCTTAGAAGCAACTTGAGTTGTTCTTGAGGACTTTGTTGATATTTTTCCGCTGGATTCGTTTGTCTTGTTTTTATTTTGAAAAAATATGGCCATAAAGACTGCAGTTATGCATATTTTAACGGGTTGAACGACAAATAGATCTTCAGTAAATGACACAAGCATCGAAGAAAGCCAACGATTTGCAATATCCTTGCCCCATTGCAGACTGTATATAAACGTAAAGGATGCCGAAACAAGAATTGTTACAAAGCACAGCAGCCATGAGACATAAATAAAACCATGTGGTAACCAAAAGCGGTCTTTCACTGACTTCTGTTTAAAAAAGAAAATGTTTCGAGCTAAATCATTGTACGATGATTTGACTGTTGTGCTGGAAGTCAGGTGATCTTCCTGTTCAAGTATTCGTTCTTCATTTAAAGTGACTACTGCCGTACCTTCGGTCATAAGTGATGTGCAGTCCTGTTTATCGATTTTATAATTGATGCTGGGTCTTCGGGATTTAGGAGAATCATTCTCTCTCAAAATGGTCATTTCAGATGAATTTTTATTGTTGATACCAGCTACGAACGTTTTATATTCTTGGCTTCCATCAGCTTGTTTCTTACCTCTCCAATCCTCGGATGAAAAACATGTAATGTTTTGTTCATTTTCCGAAAATAGAGGTTGTTGTAAAATGACGGAACTGGCCGTTCTTGTATCATCACGAATACCTGTTTCACACGCATTATTATCATAATTCGTTTCAAATTCATCTGTTTCAAAATGGCTTATTTGATCACTTGTTACTAAGCATTCCTTCTTGTCATATACTCGGTCAATCTTGTTTTCAGTACAGCCACCAATATCACAGCATATATAGTTATATATCATTTGTTTAAATCCCGTACTTCTATGTTTCCTCACAGCATTTTTTGTACGACTGTTCCGAAACATGAATACAATTAATAATCCAACAGGAACAACGATCAAACTGCTGTAGACCCCAACAACTATTTGCCTTGAGTTGAATTTCAACGGACCTATCTGCACTCCGGGATCTGGGGTTTTTTCAAGCTTATAAAACATTGCGTTCACAACCATCGTAGAGAACAATACACATAAGCAACACGTAGCTCTTTGAAGACGTGTAAAGTTACTGTGTGGGGGTTTAGTAAACACGGACAACCAGATATGATCTTCGGTAATTTTTTTAGAAGTTTGATAATTAAACTTATACTGAAATGATTGCATTTGTAATGGTGATGTCGGGAGAAGCACCTTATTTATTCTTCCATCTCCTTTTTCTAGAGCAAACCAATCCCTGTGCAAAAATAGCCACGAAATGTCCCTTTGTATGTCTTTAATGATAATTTCCTCCAAGAACCAAGAAGGGCTTGATCCACTATTGTCATGCCAAACGTTCAGATAATCAATAGAACCCAAGCATTCAGGTAAGGTGATAATGAATTTGTCTGCATTGCCACTTGCTAACATAAGACGCGACGGTTCCATGTCTCTCGATAAAATAATACCATTACTTTTCGCTTGGTTTCCCTGTATTTCTATGACTACGTTGGCAGTTGTCCCACAATTTCTCCATATACCTGTGATAACAGTCATCTCGTAGTTGTATCCAGCACTCTCATTTACATTCACTTGTAATGGTGGACCAAACTGAAATATGCAACAATATAGAAAGCTATTTTGCTATCGGTTGCCACTTTCCTTTCACATACTGTATAAGCTGCATTAAAATTACTTCAAGAAAAGATCTTTATTTTCAAAACATTATGATAGACGCAAAATAAACTGGGGCTTAAAAGTATTAATGCATCGAACCTATTTGCTTTGTACGTTATGATTTACTATTAAAGTTAGTTAGGTTTATATCTCATTTCACATATAAGCTGCATAGGCAACAAAAGCTGGACAAGAATGAAGGTTTTGAATTTTTAAAAAACCTATTTAAAGAAATTACCTTTGTTGTGTCACGTCGATCTTCTCGTCTAGCGATGACAGCAGTCACCAGATAGATTAAAAGAAAAACCACAATAGTGCTCAATACTGCAACATTTCCTGTCTCGTCGAGTCTTAAAAGCTCGAGCAAGACCACATCAAAATCGATAGGATTAGGTGCAACTAACAGACTTCCGCCAAATGATGTCAAATGGTTGCAAAGACAATGAAGTGCTTCCAAACTGGAGTTGGATCCTGCCTGAAAAGTTCAATAGTATACAATTTAGCAAATAATAGTTTCCAATGGAGATTTTAAAAATCTCCTTTGGATGATGTGGGGGGGGGAAAGGCTTATTACAGTAGTCAGGGATAGACTACAAAAAAGGATTGAATATTGTCTTCCATCCATGGATGGTAAAAGCCTTGCAGATCTACAAGTTGCTATTGGCTTCATCACTGATTCGTTTTCTACGTTAAGACTATGCATAAAACCTGAAAGAAACGCATTATTATGCACTACAAGACAGGATAATTGGAAAAACAAGTTCAACAAGTATCGACTGCGGGATTTTCCATGGAGATTCCTTGTCACCACTTCTCCCCTGCCTAGCTTTTATACCGTTAACCTCAATGCTAAAAGACACTGTCACAAGCTGTTGCTACACCACGGGCAAAGAAGCCTGAGAGCCCAAATCAACCCGCCAGCTCTTTCACATGGACGAATTGAAACTAGTCTATACGCCCATCTTGAGATTCCTTTGCAAAACGTACGTCTCCTAGTACGTCTCCTCACAAATGATATCAACATGACATTTGGCCTAGAATTGTGCTAAAGCCATGTTCGAAAGAAATTGATTCGTTCAAGATTGGATTCCGGATTGCCTTCGCTCAGGGGAAGAAGGGGGCGTTAGTTTGTTAGCAAATCTGATTTACTCTTACCTTGCAGCCTTTGCTTGTCCACTTTGTTTTATCCCAAAACAAACAGGTATATTGCTGAGTAGATACCGAGTAGTTAACATCAGTTTTGGGGTCGTATCGAGGAATAACTGTCATGTTTTCCGGTTTTGGCGCATCTTTGGGCTCAACACAAGATCGTTTCTGACGTCCATGACCAAAACAGGAACGTTTTTTTCGTGAATGTGGATTGCTATCTAACAAAATTCCTACGTAGTATACACCTTTAAAGAAAGACGCAAGTGTGTTGCATAATTGCCTAATTCAGTAATACATGAAAAGCGGGATTTTCGTCAATATACCACTATCGAGTTTTCAAATTACCGACGTTATTTTCACCATTTACTTTAATCTAAATTGGGCTCCCTGTGATGGAAACTTGGGAATAAAACGATCAGTCAAGCTCTTAACATGGGATAATATCTAATTGTCGAAGCCAATACATTTATCTGTCTTTTTGGATAAAGAATTAAAATCAAGGACGATTTAAATGTTTTAGGTCTTTCTTTTCTTACTTTTTTGTTTTTGTTTTTGATTATATAAGTAATTTTCATCAAAAATAGAAAACGACTATCAAAGCCCTGTTACACGTTGAAACTTTTAGCTGAAACTTTTGTGCAACAGCGTTGGATTCAAGTTTCACAGGACTGATACATGGCGCAATTTAGGCTTTGTAAAACTTTAGTCGGTAGATAGTTTCACGAAAAGTAGTACTGCTTTCTACTTTGTGTGGCGAACAAGTTTCAGGATGAAATTGCGCTGTGTAACACCCACTAAGTAGTGTATACCCCCAGACATACAAGCGTTTGTAAATTTTTCAATTTTCAAGTCGAGTTTTCTCGGCGGATATAACACCTGACATAATGAATCTTTTTACGTTTTTATTCACGAGTTTCCATCACAGGGAGCCCAATTTAGATTAAAGTGAGTGCTGAAAATAACATCGGAAAAATTAAATAATTGATTCTTTTTTTAAAATTCGAGGACCAGATAATGTCCTCCGTAATATACGAAAGAGTATAAAAATTGATTAAAAAATCCTGTGCGGGAGAGTAGTAAGGTCGAAATTCGTTCTCGACCGAGTCCTACGCAGGTAAGAACCTTGACATAACATGGTAGAGGATGAGAAAAAAGAATTTGAAAAAATTGAATCCCCCATCGTAGGGATCATTTTATTTAAGTTTTTTGTGAAGTTAGAGGTTTAAAAGAGGATTAAATCGTGCTTTGAAGTGAGTTGTTTTTTCGATTATGGCATCATCCACTGTTTCTAATACGCGTTTGGCATTCTAAACCGACTGCATGGATAGCGCAAATGAATAAATTATAATATAATTATGTCATTTCCCATGTGTATTATTAACAAAAAACCTGTCCAATTAATATATATAAAATATAGCTACGTGACAATGGATTACCTTGTTTTTCAAGTAAGAGTGATGACAAAAATATGCCACCATTTTCCTTTTTACACGCCTTGAAAATTCGATCTGGTAAACAACGTGGAAGATCGGAAACGAGTTCCATAAAGTCTTTGTTACTTTTTGATGGTTTGTTCGAACGTTTCACGAGAATCTTTATTGGCGAATTCTGAACCGTGAAGATCTGTTGGAAACACACAAACATTATTTCAACATGATGTCTAGGCAAATCGCTGGAAAAGCCTGCTGATCTAAGAAAAAAATGTTATTTAATCATATAATCGAGAAAATTTGCAAAACTGAGGTGTCACTTGAGATTATGGATTTCCAGGCCACCATATGAAACAATAGCAGGGCTAATAAGATGTTGATAACAGTAACACAATAACTAAGGAGTTTTATATTTTTATTGCTATTGATGAACAGGTTTTTATTCATGGTCAGTTTTAACGTGCTTCTTGACACCTTATTTTTACGGGGGCGTCATTTCTATATCATTATTTTAGATCAGCTGGAATGTTGTTTCCATTCGTTACGTCATGCTCTAGCTCTCTGATTTTCCAAATGGTACTTTATAGTCTTATGTCGTTTCTGTATAATTTCAGGGACCGCTCATCACTTAGAAATTATCTAAAAATTAATGGCTGTTAAAGCCTTTGAACAAACTTGACCAGTCCTCTTTCTCGTGGATGATACCGCTGTTTTTGATCAACCCAGACTCATTGATACATTTTAGCTTCGTTAATAAGTTAGCTTTTCATACATGCCGTTAAAAGTCCGTAGGATTTCATAACATTGATATGGTTCAAGCTGCACATTCTTTACATTGCAGTTGACTCTTGTGAATAATTTGCTCTTAAGGTGGCTGACTATTTTTGCACGTTCGATTTGAGCCAGCCCACGATGTACGCGCTCTCAAAAACCGCTGAAAAATCACGCTTAATATTGAAGAACCATACACGTTTTGAACTTCAAGAGGGCAAAACCCTCAAATTTTGCACAGGACTCTATACATTTTATGAGCTTATTCGAACAAAACTCCTTAGAATCTAGGTTATATCATTTTTTTTAAAGAAAGCGTTGATCTTATGAATCTTTTTGCGATCACTTCCGGTTTGATTTTCGGCCGTAATCGGCTAAACAATTAAACAATCTTAATATAAAATACACTGTTAAAATGGGAATAAACAAAGCACATTATATGAAAAATCCAGTTAGATTGATGCACTAGTTTTGCGAAGCGAGCGAGAAATAAACCGTCCAAAATTCGCTCTGAATTATTTTGGATCCACCTTAACATATTTTCACTATTCACTTGAGAGGGTTTTTGAGCATGCGATAAACTTGCATGCACGTGTTTTATCTATTTTAAAACCAATCGGCTATGCGTCCTGGTTTTAAACTCAAAGAATCATTAATATTTGTTTATTAAACAGTACTTGTATTTAGTTTAAAAGCTTGATTACGTGTCGATCATGTGCAATGTTTTGGATAAACCCATGTTCACAAGAAAACATCTACTTATAAAGAAAATATAGAAAATGTGATATTAAAGAAATAGATAAAAACGTCTTAAAATTATAACCAACCTGAAGCTCCAATGCTTTGCCTGGATAGTCGACCAAAAACTTATAATTTCGTATTTGGTTTGGTTTTAAGAAAGAATGTTCCTGAGGTAAAGGGCTAGTTGAAGGATATGACCGTGGGATTGAAATTTGTATATCTTCTGCCAGTTGGTGAATAGTTATATCACCACCCTGGTCATTCCTTAATACTAGGCTTGAAACCTTTGAATCTGCAAGATTTACTGAGCTGTCCCATGTAAAAGGATTGAACTTTGTGTATGTCATCTGCAGAAATAAAATATAACACGTTATTGGCCACATTAGTAACGAGTGAAGTTATTGATAATTAATCTTATTACGAAAATATTATACCATGACGAGAAAGGGAACATTAAACTTAAAGGTCTCTGCAGTATGGCTTTGCTTGGCTAAGTAACAGCTAAATTATAAGCAATCAAAAACAAACAATTACAAAAGAAATATTTGTTTAGTAGGGACAAGCATCCCCAGTAACCATAAATTTCTTTGTAATTTTTGGTTTGTTTGGGAGGTTGCTATACACAAAAGGTAGCAAACTCAAAATGTTGAAGCTCCAGACATTTACTAATTTCGATGTACTCTTTCTTGTTATGGTGTTTATTTTTTAACTAGGTTGATTTGAAATCTCGTTCCCAGCTCTTAACTCGTTTCTAAAGTGGCCAATTGAGAATTTCATCAATCGATCCATTGCAGAACATATTCTATAATAAGAAGATGTAACTAGCTAAAAACTAGTGTGAGCTGCGTCGGTGTTTCTAATGAAACAGTAATGATGAAAAGGTAAATTATACACCGTGAAAAAGATGAAAAAACTTAATGACGTTTCGGACGCTAGTCCTTCGTCGGAGTAAAAGAGAAAGAAGTGGTAGAAAGGAGTGAATATATGATAGAATAAGACAAAAGAAACCAATGAGAGCAAGGTAGGCAAGGAAACAAAAACAAACAATCAAAAGACAAAAGAAAAGCTGGTTAGTTGAAAGTAAAGCGTTCATTAATCCCGTTGGGACTAAGAGTGCCCAATAGGTGAATATGAACTGGCGTCCGAAACGTCATTAAGTTTTTTCATCTTTTTCACGGTGTATAATTTTTCTTTTCATCATTACATATTCTATAATAAGTGATTACTAAACATTCATTGAAGATGATATTGGAAAGTAATCATCAATAAGACTTTTTACAATAACTTACCAATTTCTCGCGCGTTTTTTTTTTTTTTTTTTTTTTTTCATCAATAAGAGGACAGACAGATAAAGCTGACGTCAACGAATGCGCGCTCTTTCCGTTGGTTGTTTTGATCGCTAAAAATGAGAAGTTTTATCGGTTTTGCTATTGTAATAAACAAAAAGACATCAGTTTTTTATGCGTCTGTTCTCTTATTGACGATAAATTTCGTTATCACATCGTCAAAGTGGTATGTCGGCTACGCCTCGTGGATCCACACTACTTTGACGATGTGATGACGCAATTTATCGTCAACAAGTGGACAGACACATAAAAAACTGATGTCTATTTGTTAAGTTGAGCTTAGAAGTAATGTTTACCATTTTCAATTGCGTTTGCATTCATGTATCTTGCACAACCGTTAAACAAAAAAATGATATTCTAGAAACACGTGATCAATAAAATGGGAAAACATTAAGCCCAACCTAAAAAAATCCATAGTTCTTTTATCAAACATAATTTAATAAAGAAATTCATTCACCATTGCTGTACATTCACAGGCTAACCACTTTGATAAAAGCAATGTGTATTAATTCAATTCTATCGACAGGAGCATAATATAAATTATCAAATTGAGTGTTTAGCTTGTGGCTGGACCTTTCAATAGCTCATTGACCACTTTAGAGAGGAGCAAACGACTGGGGCGAGTTTTGAATTTTAATCTAATTAGCAAAAGAGTTTTTGTCATCTGATAATGCACCTCAACATAAGTAAGTATGTGAAATTTGGACGCGTTTCGTTAAAAAAGAACCAGAGAGTTATAGGCTTTCAAAAGTGTGAAAAATTTACAAAGAATGTACGTTTAACAAGTGTTCCATGTAACCATACATTTTCAAAAAAATTTTCACACTTTTTAAAAGTTGTAAACTCACTGGTTCTTTTTTAACGAAACGCGTTCAAATTTCACAGACGTACTTATATTGAGGTGCATTATCAGATGACAAAAGTTTTTTTTCTAATAAGATCAAAACTCGTCCAGTCTTTTGCTCATTTAGTCTAGATGTTTAGACTGAGCTGTTAGCTGACCTGACAATCGATAAATTTAAAATTTGCTACGGCTGAATCAAGAACATTGCCAGGTGGTAACACAAAACTTGTTCCTCCTTCTTCTATTTTCATGGCTTTCACATCTTGAGGTTTTTGTCTCCCGAGAACCATCGATAATGATGATGTCCTAACTACGCTGAGGCTTTCACCAATGACCTTTCTCTTCAACAGACTTTTTCCAACATTGTCTACAAGAAGTACTGCGTCCTCCGTAACATCAATGTTCTGTGGGTTAAATTATAGTTGATAATTGATATGTTGATTACACAATCTCGTACCAAGAGCCCTTCCTTCTTTCTAACTAAGTAATTTAATAACAATAATATTAATTTTTCTTCACAAACTTAGATTTATCGTTACCGTTTATTATCTCAGTGTTCTTTAAATTTTATTTCTTGAATGTCTTATTGAAAGTTTTGAGTTGAAATATATTGTTTACATTCAAGTTCTTGAGTACGCTTGTGAGCCCATACAAATTATGTCTCAAAAACACGGTTTTTGGATCTTTTCTCACAATAATGACTATCTAGGCAAAAAACAGAAGTGGATTCAGTTTATTCAACTATTCAAGGACTGTATGATATGGTTTAGATTGAATTCTATTGAAAAAAACCACCGTACTTTTTGAGTTGAATGTACGCTATTGGATGTATTTTACAAGAGAAAATGCATGACATAACCGAGGTCAAGCTAGAAAATCGTCTCTCCTTAAAAATAAAACAGAAACTGTCAAAAAAAAAACAGAAGTGGATTTGAAAACCCCGGGCTTTCCTGAACATTTTGGTATATAATTCATAGCAATTTGATAAAATTTAGAACCGTATTTTTGTTGATTTTATAAGCTCATACTATCTCTTGGCCTATACATTTGCCTCTTATGGTTACTTAGGTTTCGTAGCCTCGAAGACACGCTAACCACGGTAGTTAGCGAAAGGACAGAAGATTTACGAGTTATTTAGGATGTTTTGTCAAGCAATTTACTTGTGCTATATAACTTTACTTTTAAGAACGACCTTTTGCTTTGGAAAGAGAGGAAAAAGACCGAAAAGAGCAAATATTCCAAATGTATGGGCAATTTTTTCCAATTTTTTTCAATTTTTACGATAACTTGCACACCGTAAAACCTGAACGAACAAATAAAGTTTTTCCATTGTCTACAATCGTTTATTAAAACGACTTTTATCATTATTTTATAAATATAGCGTATGTTACGTTTTTTTTTTTTTTGTTTTTTTTTTGTTTTTTGTTTTTGTTTGTACAGAGCTTGATTTTCGCTATTTTTCTTCCAAAATTGTACAAATTGTAAAAACAAGCTCGGGACACCCCAGTTTTCTTTGCATTTTTGAAATCAGCATTAAATTTCAGGTTTAAAGAGTTTCAATTGGACGATGAATATTACGGGTAGTAACATACTGTAATAAGACAACGTTTCAATTTTGCATTTTGAATTTTGTGTTTATTTACCAGAATAGTCAGCCACATTAGGGCTTACAAACCTCCTGGTCACGTGACAGTTATATTGGCCACATTTCATTGTATGACATTAACCTTTGATTTGTTAGTTGATTTTTAGTAGTTTATAAAAAAATAGGTTAAAAACAAATTCCCCAAAACAGCATTTACATTACTATAGTCACCATTGAAAACATTGAAAAGGTTATACCATCAAAGCTAAGACCGAAGGGAAGCATGGGAAGACAAACAATTATGCTAATTTCATGCGTATTGCAGTTTTCCCTTCCTGTGCACATTTTATGCATCATGGCTTTGGCATGTTGTTAATCTTGGTCGACCGACTTTGCTCTACTGTGCATTTTTACATGTATATAAAAAGGTTATTACACAGAAAGTTGTGTAATACGGGTGTTTATTTTTACGAGTCATTTTAGTATTTTGACGAGCCCGTAGGGCAAGAGTCAACATGAATACAAAATGACGAGTAAAAATGCACACGCGTACACAATACTTATAAATTGTAATAAATTATTTATTACACGACCAAAAATCATTTAGCTTTTTACAAAGCTTTTCAGAACGAAAAAACGAAAAAACAAATGACGATTTCTTCAACCTGATTGGTTCTCGTAAAATAATCTGTTTTTCTATTGGCTCTCGTGAGAAAAACCCTTCAAATGTTCGGTAGGGGAAAAAGAGTTGTTAGTTTTTGAAATTTAGTCAAATAACAAAAAAGTTCCATAAAATATGATGAAGCGATTAAAAATTGATTGCCTAAACTGTCAAAACTGAAGGGAAATATTCCTAATGGCAAGTGAAAAACGAAAGCGTCGTTCAAAAAGATAAACCAGCCAAAATGAAGCGTAAAGTTTGATTTTTTTCTGCCTCGTGGAATTCGGTGCTGGCTTCATCACTCTTGGACATGCTTGGTTTTTGGTCGCTTAAAAGGCTCAAAGTCACTGCTATCTGATTTTCTGATTTTTATGAAAAAAAGCGAGAGAAATTGATCCAGCTCTTATACTAGCACTTCAAGAATGTCTCGAGAGTCTTTGGCAACGTCGACACGCCATCTCTGGAAAATCTTGAGGTCAGACGCCGTCTTTTTCACTGTGTTTTGGTTTTAGTTTTCTCTCGCCAGCATCCAATTGCTGCTGTTGTGGTTGTGGTTCTGTGTTCTCGTTAATTTTTCCATCAAGTGTGAAATTTGGAAGGTCTTCATCCGAAAAATCTATGTCGCATACCAGGTTTTTAAAAGCGTCGTCGTTCATTTTTCCCATACGCTTGCGTATGTGTGCGCGTGAGCGCTAAACTGGTTAAAACCAGTTTGAAAACCGTGTAATGTGGAATTCCAAACCATGTAATACGGTCTCATATTTGCACTCGTTTTGGCCTTTATTTGCACTGAAAAGCGCACGGTCGTATAATAAATGCAAATATAATACAAATTTCGGAGTACCCAAAATCCTTTTCGATCTTAGCTTCGATGATATGACCTTCTCGGACCCGACTACGTTCTTTCAATTAGTTGTATTTCTTTGTTTGTGTTTGCTGGCGTAGTCATTTGACTCAACACGGCTAGTCTTTCTATTTCACTCTCGCTTGTCATTACGTTTTCCATCGTTTTTTTCTCTCTTCGTTTTACTCCGCTTCATTTTCCATCAGGTCAATAAAAAGGAAAATCGTTAATTATATGCACCTGTTTGAGCTGTTTGGAATCATGCTTTTCTTTGTTTACGTCTGCTTTCTTAGAAGCCGATTTCATCATGTTGCCAAGACTCAGTGCAAGGTTTTCACCGCTAGCGTCTATTAGATTGTCTTCTGCAGCACTTTGGTCCTTTGACTTTTCAACCAAAAGATAAGTCATCTCCTTTAATGACTTGATGGTTTCATTCTTTTAAAATAAAATTGTAAACCATTAACGAGCAAAAGGGTTTTGGGAGCAACAAACAAAGACTTTTTGCAGCCTTTTACTGAATATTGCATTCTGTTGTTTAATTTGGCCACTATTGCATGAAGCAACAGTTAGGGTCGTGATAAAAATATAGCACAGTCTATATAATATTACTTTACCAACTTACTTTACCAAGTTCCATTCAGTTTTCATTATGAGTGCATTATGATAGTATTTACCTGTGTTTCTAAAGAAACTTCATCGGGGTTTGTTGTTGCGCGGCCGATGACCGATGTGATCTGAGTTAAAGTTTGAAGGTTTTCAACTTTGACGTTTAAGGTCATTTGATTTATTATTCTATCAATCAGCTGAAATAAATGTTCAAAGTCGTTAATTGTGTAGAATGTCACATTGGTATTCATGTTATTTTTCATATCATATATTGTTTTTAAAACAAAATAAAGGTATTTGATCTTTTCAGACGCACACGCCGCAGATTTTACCACTACATGTTCAATACTGCAATAATTTTATCTATTGGCACCACAGGTAGCCCAAGCTTGGTTTCTGTGGTGTCCTATTATAAGGAAATGTATGGAGATTCATCAAAAATTTCAATAAAATCATTGAAACGTGAAATAAAGCCCCAAAATTTTACCCGATCATTGAGAAATAGCACTTCTTTGGCTCTGCGTGGTTATTTTTTGAATTTAGCCCGTTTTAAGATTTTTTCCCACGCTGGTGGGAGGGAAAATCTTAAAACGGGCTAAATTCAAAAAATAACCACGCAGAGCCAAAGAAGTGCTATTTCTCAATGATCAGGTGAAATTTCGAGGCTTTATTTCACGTTTCAATGATTTTATTGAAATTTTTGATGAATCTCCATACATTTCCTTATAATAGGACACTACAGAAACCAAGCTTGGGCTACCTGTGTTGGCACCAGTTCCTTACAGAGCGAGTATAAATAAGGTTGCTCCCAGATCTACCACCCGCTGTCTCGAAAGGACTTCGACGTTGTAATTGATTTGACTCAAGGTCCGAACCACACTATAACGTGGTAGCGACAACTAGACGTGTCGACCATTTACCAATGGTCTTTGCCAAAAAACTAGCTAACTCGCGTTAGGTTGTTTTAAAACAGTCTTATAAATGTCTTGGAATTGATGACAGTCAATCCCAGCGTTCTTCTCTCCCACAAAAAACAATTCTCTTAAGGAGGCTCTAGGTAGTTTTTGTCTGGCACACCTAGCCGCATTGAAACGGCTACAACTTCGTCTTGAATAACTCGATCTCTAAGCACTTTTCACACAATGTAAGAAAAGGATTAAAGGTTTCAAAAATTATAAATTAGTTTAAAGCGGCCTTTTCATAATGACGTAATGATGACATAGTAGAAATAGTTTACCGCTTATGTTCTCGAAAACTAGACCTAAACTTTCAAAGCGACTTGCACCAGTCGATAGTATTCATCAAGGCTCCCAACATATTGTAATATAAAAGAAAAATGTATGAGAACCTTTTCCAAATATTACGCGATGAATATTTTCATGGACTTTAACTGTTATTTCCAGCGTGTCAACTTTATACCCTCAAAATCGGGACTTTAATTTAGTGGAATCAATATTTTTAGTAGCTAGAATATAGGTACGGATATAGACACTGTCCTTATTGAGTATGAATCAAATTGTGACTTTCTTTCTAACGTTATGGATTTTTTGATATGAAGCTAAATGACCCCATTTGTTATCAAAAGCGATAGGAAATATCGATGAAAGCGGCATTCAAAAAATCGTGTGAGCTGTGAGCTGTACTGCCTCAGTGACTTCAATCATAGCTCAACCTCCTGTGAGTGGTACTGCCTTAGAGCAACTTCCATCATAGCTCAACTTTCTGTGAGGGTAATTGGTATCCTTATATAATATGCAGTTTGCAAAAATTATAGCTACTAAGAAAAACTATATCATTTTATTATCATGCGGATTCTCTGGTGACACTCAAATTTAAATATTCTACGGCCTTAGAACAACGTCCGACATAGCTCAACCTCCTTTAAGTGGTAATGCCTTGCCCAACCTCCTGTGAGTAGTAATTCCTTAGAGCATCTTTCATCATAGCTCAACTTTCTGTGATAGTAATTGGTATCCTTATATAATATGCAGTTTGCAAAAATTATAGCTACCAAGAAAAACTATATCATTTTATTATCATGTGGATTCTCTGGTGACACTCAAATTATAATATTATATATTTTTAGAATATATGAAATCAAAATGTGAATATGGTTGCTGCATACCTTAGTTTTTTCTTTCTCATCAATTTCACTTTGGTTGGCATTTGACATTGTTTCAAGAGCTGCGTTAGCTAATTGGGTTGCCATCTTTACATCACCAGTTTTAAGCAACGTCTCTACGTTACTCGACGCTTCATCCACAGCCGTTTTTATGTTGTTGCTGCCTCCAGGTTTAATTGGTTCAACCTGTCACAAAGGAATTCAAATTTGCAAGTAAAATAAATTTAGGCAATGCTTATAAGCGGAGCTCCTATGGCTTTAGGCCTAGGAAGCCCAATTTAGATAAAACTTTAAAGGTGAAAATAAAATCGCGGGAAAAATGACTTTAATTCAACTTGACACATAGTGTGATAGACGGCCTTAATCGCTCACTTTACTGATCACTTATTTTGCTCATTGTGACTTTCTGACCTTTCTCTATTGAGAATAAAAGCAATTTTTTCAGCCCAAGATCCCACTTTTTGACCCCTTGAGCATCGTGTATCTACAATCGTGTTTTTGCCGCAATAAAATAACAAAATAAAGAAAATTGGATAGTGAAATTTCGGCTATTTAGGCCCTGAATAACAAAACCAAATGTGTTAGTTAAAAAAATTTTGAAATAATTCATTCATTAAAATATTTCATTCCTTTTATGCAAAAACTAGCCTTCGATTTTTACCAGTTTTCATCGGTTCCCGGAAAAAAAAGGATGAGTCCGTGACGAAAGACAGTAATGAAAGCCATTTCAAGTAAAACGTTTAATGCCATAAATCGCGAGGCCGTTCTACTCGATGAGTAACCAATTTTTCTAATAAGCAATTTAGTATTGGATGAGGTTGAACATCTTATCGTAAATTATCAAGACTAAGGCCGTGTTATAAACAATTTTATAAAACAGCCGAGATCTTGGTAATATTCAACACCACGCAAAAACCGATAATAATAATTCAATAATAATTTTATTATACATTTTGTAAACTAAGAATAAGGATTTAGTTGTGCTTCCGAAGAAATAGTAAACTTATTTCAATGTCCATGGTGACCTTGAATAAACTTGACGTGAATAGTCAGTAAAACCTACAGATAATACATTAATTTCATCATGTCAAATTCACACGATATCAAGGATTGGCTGAGGGCCCTCGGCAAATCAGAAGCAAGGTAATGATTAAAGTTCATGAAAATGTTTTTGCTACTTTCATAATATAATAAATATCACAAGCCAAGTTAGAGACTCTGCAGTACCAATACAGAATATTTTGCGTCATTGTAACAACTGATTCATCGGTAGATACATTTTATCATGTGAACTGAGGGTTAGCATACTCGTATTAAATGGTGTATTAAGATGGCGCACAAATAAAGTAATAGTAGTATGTCAACGATTTTTGGTTTTTGCAAAACATGGAAAAGATAGGTAAATTTTAATTCACACCTCTCTTTAAAAGTAACACGCTGGTACAGATGTGCTATAAATGTCAATGAATCAGCTAAATACTCAAAGTGCTTTTTAATTAAGTTCATTTACCTTGACCTTTATTTCATTCTTCGTAAAAGCCGAAAACGAGTCTATAATAAGAAATGTTATCGTGATTATGTAGCCATCTTCTTTTTTGCCAACAGGAAGCTTGCTTTTTACTTGTTGGTCATGTCCATATGAAATGACACTTGTCAATCCCGGTGCAGTCACGTAGTAGAATTGATACGTCAAAGGCTTATCATCATCCTGCCAGTTCTTATTTAGGAGAACAAAATATCGTCAGTAAAAATATATAGTAAAAATATTATGAATTTTATGGAGCTGACTAGAAACATTATTCATATATTATAAGCAATAATTTGACAGTGCTGTTCAATTCAGTTGGAGCTGGCTTAAATGGAGGCTTCTAATAAACATAGATAGATATTCGAACCAAAGCTATGCAAGATGAATTGAAAAAGCGGTGCTTAGCTTATGATGTTAGAAAAATAAAAGAACATTCAAACATAGCATGGAAAAGAAGTAGACATGGACGCTCGATAATCATTTTTTCAACAGTTTGAATTTTATCAACACTTTGAAAAAATAAAAAATAAAATAAAAACGCTTGCAAGTAAACAATTTTTATTATATAAACTATAGTCGTTTACAAAGATTTCTACAACTGAGAAATTTCGTATTTCAACACATGTAAACATCCTCTTATGGTTTCTTAGGTTTCGTAGCCTCGAAAACACGCTAACTATTAGTTAGCGAAAGAACGGAAGATTTACGGGTCATTAGGATGTTTTGTAACGCAGTTTACTTGTGCTATATAACTTTACTTTTAAGAACTACCTTTTGCTTTGGAAAGAGAGGAAAAAGACCGAAAAGAGCAAATATTCCAAATGTATGGGCAATTTTTTCCAATGATACGATGATTTTCACATGTTAATTATATCCAATCAGTTTTCAGTATTCTTTGACGTCATTGCTCTCACAGACGCGGGAAAATCCCAGCGCCCGGCAGCTTTGTCTCGTATATGGTAGCAAAGATTGCTCACTGGATCGATAATTTTGTTAAAATTATCGAAAATTAAGTTCAAAGACATGGCTGGAAGGTTTTTCACATTTGATTTACAAGACGTCATAGATTTTATCGAGGAGGAGGAAAGTGCAAACACCAAAAAAAACAACAAAGAACGACCTGTCGCTCATTCAGTTATTTCTCACAACTGAGAAGGAGACTCGACCGATTGAAGAGAACCTCAAGAACTCGACTCGTATTTGTGCAAATTTTTGCTATCAGTCAGAAAGAAAAACAGTGAGGAATATGAACCAACAACCCTACGAGGGTGAACAGTCTAGAGTTGAACTTGATTTGGGTTTGTTTACTAGAGACTGTATTTGTAAATTCTCGGTTTTATGTAATAAAATTCCATTGTTTCGAAAAAATAAACAGTGCTATGGTTTATATAATAAACAGAAAAATACATGGCCGCTTTGAGGTATGGAAGTTATCTTCTCGTGTTCAAATTAAACACTCGAAGATATAAACTTCCATATCTCCGCGCGACCATGTATTATTCTCTATATAATTAATGAAAGGAGAGGGGAAAAATATAGTGGAATTAATCACAGCAAGGGGTTTTTAAAGTCTTATGTACTTGTGACTTGCTAATTTTTATCTCGCTGAGTTTATCGTGACATTTATATGAAAAGAGCATTAGTTTACTGTTCCATACCTGACAGGCAAACTCGAATTGAGTCTCAAGACCGGTCCCTGAAAGTGGCGAAATGCTGCAACTTCCCTTCATAGGGGGCGAGTTTGTTTTGAATATGTAGGAAGATATTCCAGGAACAACTCCGATGTCATCTACATTAACGTTGACGGTTAACATGAATGTTTGATCAGGATCAAGGACGCCTTCCTTAATAACTGCGTCAGATGAGGTAAGGGGTGTAGAAAATTTATCTTGTAAGTTTGATACATCTATCCAAGAATCCTTTCCGCCTTTCTTTTTTAACGACCACTGATAACGAAGTTGCTTACTACAAGCTTCTGTTGGTGCACTACAATTGGTTATGACTTTGATGCGAGATGAAGGATTGACTTTTGATGCACAGTTGATTCGGCAGCTGAAACATAAATTAGACATTTTGATCAGTGAATTCAAATCCACGAAAAAATAAGACAAGCTCCAATCGACCAAAATATTGTGTAATCGTTTCGCAGGTAAGCATTTTTTTACGAAAAACGATAACATTGCACCATGGAAGTTAATTACAAGAAGTGGACGTTTGTTCTACGCAGAACTTTCTTTCTCTAGTTTTAAAAAGTACTGAGTACATATTTGGTTTTTGAGTCTGATTAAATTCCGAAAGTGGTCCCGGACTCGAATTTTATAAATTACTTTTAAAGATACATATTTACTAGAAATAAGAGATTTTTCCTTGGGAATCAAAATCAAAATAACCATAATTGGCCAGTGAATGTGTGTACTAAAAGGCTTTGGTCCTAGTATGGCACTCCCTAATTAATGATCACCATGCTGACCTAAGTACTTGCACACCCTGTTTTTCTGGCGTTGAGGCAAAAAACAAAAACAGTATCATTCGACGTTAGAAGCCGGATATGAACCGGGACCTTAGCTATCAATTTCCGCCAACTGATACAATCGTGCAGTTTAGATCTGAGAACGAAGCTGCGCGCCAGAACTCACAGGATTGATAAAGACTTTGGACTGGTTAGAGGTCGATCAAAAGCTCTGTTGCTTGCTTTTTTTATCATTAGCTGCCGAGTAAGAACATCCTTTAAATTTTGAACAATGTCTCAACAGAGGAATCTTCACTCAAAAAAGCTTGCTTTTCTCTGGTAGAAATAGGGCGTCATTGACCTCTACTACCAGACTCCCTTGCACACTTTCTTTTGTTCAGTTAGTTATCACCAATTCTCTTACTATTCTCAGTCATGAGAGAATAAAAATCTAAATAACAAAGAAAATTCGCGAAGCATCTTGGTAGTAGAAGACAAATGATGCCATCATGCAAACGTCCTATTGGTGCCTATTCCCCATTCTGAAATTCAAAGGAAGACTGGTGCCGAATCCACGCCGCTTGGAATTCTGGGGCGGAATTTAGGGACGCAAGATGGCAGCTTGAGAGAAAGTATGGGGAAATACGACTGTTGCGTTCCGAATTGTACAAATAACTGGAGAAATTCTCCTGGGTTGAAGTTCCAAGCGCTTGCGGGAGATCCTAAGGTTCTTAGGGAATACAAACGGCTGATAAGAAACGATAATCTCAGAGTATCCTCGACGAGCACAAAGATATGTGGTAAACACTTTCCAGGAGGAGAGAGATGTAGTCATACTCAGTTGCCATCGATATTCACCTGGTCTAAGACCATAAACGACGTGAAATTGTCAAAAATGAAGTACCAAAGAAAAGTAAAATACCAGGGAGTTCCACTTCAACAGTTATAGAATCGACAGTGACTTCCATAAACATGGACGATCAACATATCTTCGAAGAAAGAAAGTGTTTACCACATATCTTTGTGCTCGTCGAGAACCTTAGGATCTCCCGGAAGTGCATGGAACTTCAACCCAGGAGAATTTCTCCAGTTATTTGTACAATTCGGAATGCCACAGTTGTATTTCCCCATACTTTCTCTCAAGCTGCCATCTTGTGTCCCTAAATTCCGCCCCAGAATTCCAAGCGGCGTGGATTCGGCATCAGTCTTCCTTTGAATTTCGGAATGGGGAATTTAGGAAGCGATCTTCATTAGTCAGCCAACAGTCCACTGAAGGAGATAGGCACAGAAGACTCATGCTTTCAGATGCGGAACACTTACATAAAAGCAAGAGAGTATGAAGTAAGTTGCCCTATGATTATTATTTGAAAAATCTCAGTACTGTTAAACCCACGCGCAGCCTGAACTTATTTTAGCATGTGATTCCTGAACTGATAGGTCAGATTGTAGTGTCGTCCTGAGTTCAAAGACTTTAAACTTGAGCAAAACCAGTACTAAAAGTTAAGAAGAAACTTTAAGATAGCCGAAAGTATAGTTAAATAGACTCTATTAAGGTATCAGGGTACCCCAGCGACCAATGTACATTCAACTCTTAATAGCGCAAAACCTTTTAATCAAATCCTCAACAAAGTATACATTTTCTGAAAGCTGAATAAATGTAGAAACTATTTCTTTTTTCCCTTTTGTAGAATATATTTATCCTTTAAGCTAGAGAGAATTATTCAAATTTTCATCGTGGCATCTTCGCGGAGTTCGATGACAGCCGGTAATGATCGGAAACCAATGCTTATTACCTTTCCAAGATCACAAGACATCACTTGTCAAAAGTGTGTCTCCGATTTTTGATTAATTGCCCCGTTGCTTTCTTAGACCCTCTTAAAGTTATGACGCTAACAAAACGAAGGCCAAAAGCGTCCAAGATCAAACAACAGTGGCCGATAGAGACGTAACGACAGATCGTTGACAAGTGATCTCAACATTAAATCGAAAACTATTAAAGCTAAAAAGTCGTTTTTCGTTTATTTCTCGCTATTAAAAAACGCCATTGGAAAATCATTTTTGGAAAATGATAGCTTATCGTGCATTCCCTCGCAAAATGTAAAAACCTAAAAATCGATCTTTCATAGCAATTTAGGGGTACCCTGATACCTTAAGATATTAACTATGCTGAAACTGTCACGCTGCTCGGAATAGAATGCTATAAAACATAAAAACTCTAATACACCGAACTGAGCATCTGGCGAAGAAAATAAAATGCCCTTCAAGCAGGTAAAAAAATTCTTTTTTTTACAGGTTTGAATCTGTTCAAACACTAAATTTTCGCTGTTTGTTCTTGGCCGATATTGTGAATATATTCCTATTGTTTTTTGGGGACTTTAGAAGCTGAAAAGTTCAGCATGACTTATAAATAAAAAATTCAAGGCAAAAATACGAAAGCAAGTTCTAGTTCTAAGTCTGCAAAAAGTAAAATACCGTTTTTTGGCAAGCTAAATATATTTTCAAAATGTTAGAAAAATCTCTAGCCTTTTGGTATTTTTTCCTCGTTAATGACAGTATGGTTTCGTCAACTTTCATTTTTTATTCGATGGAAAATGGTTTGTTCTGACATGTATATCAGATTCGTCTTGCTCATCATCTCCTTCATGACTTGAACTTAAACTTCCTTTAATATCGAAAACGCTTTTAGCTGAGAAAAATGCTTTTTTCGCTGTCTTTACTGTAGGTTCTTCGCTATTTTCATTGCTATTTGTATCCCTGTTTTCTTGCCTGTCGTCTTCGATGTTTTTAGTTTCTTCGTATACTGAAAATCATCCTGATTTGATCATCTTCAATATTCTTTTACAATTTTATTAGTATTAAAGTTTAATTATCTGTGAAGACTATATTCAAATCAACAAAGATTCTGAATCTTTCTTTCGTCGTACTCGACTCAAAGCTTTTTTTCATGCTGATAATTCTTCGACAAATACTTCTGATCGTGATATTTTTCAACTCCTCAACCCGCGTAAATCTAATTGGATTCCCCCTGAGGGCTAATTTGCTTCTTTAGATTTATTCATTAACAAATGTCGTCACGATCTTTCTACTCTCAACTTTAAACGTAAACTTAATTTTTCCAACCTTTCCACTGATGAATGGACGGCACTTCGTAATCTTCGCTCTCGTACTGATATCACCATCAAGCCCGCTGATAAAGGCGGTGCTATTGTCGTTTGGCGCACCGATGTGTACAAAGAGGAAGCTTTACGCCAACTCTCGGACACCAATTTTACCTTGAAATCAACAAAGACCTCACACCTACCTACCAGCAAACTGTCAAAGACACTATTAACTCTTTTATTTCTGACGGCAGTCTTCCAGCTACTGCCAACAATCTTATCATTAACACTCCCCGCACCTCTCATGTTTACTTTTTACCTAAAATTCACAAACCTAATAATCCTGGCCGTCCTATTGTATCAGCTTGTAGTTGTCCCACCGAACTTATTTCTAGCTTTCTTGACTCTCTTATGTCACCTATCGTTCAGACTCTACCCACCTACATTAAAGACACTAATCACGCCCTCAGGATTTTTAATGACTTTCATTTTCAAAATTCTCAATCCAAGTTTTTATTTACCATGGATGTTAAATCTTTATATACCGTCATCCCTAATGATGAAGGTCTCAATGCTCTCAAACATTTTTTTGATCTTCGCACCGTTTTAGAACCTAGCACTCCTACATTATTGCGTTTAGCTGAACTTGTTCTCACCCTTAATTGTTTTGCCTTTGGCGACCGCTTTTTTCGACAGATTAACGGTGTAGCTATGGGCATCAAAATGGGACCTAGCTATGCTAATTTTTTTGTTGGCTACATCGAGCAACAGATTTTTGATCTCTATCCAGGCATTAAACCTGAGCTTTTTGGTCGCTACATTGACGATTGTATTGGTGCTACTTCTTGTTCAAAACAAGACCTAGATACTTTTATTCTCTATGTCAATTCTTTTCACCCAGCTCTTGAATTCACTTGGGACATTAGTGAAACTTCTGTCACATTTCTTGACATTTCAGTGAGTATTTCTGCTAATCATCTCAATACCACTATTCATTATAAGCCCACAGACTCTCATTCATATTTACTTTATTCCTCCTCACACCCTAAACACACTCTCAATTCTATTCCTTTTTCGCAATTCTTACGTTTGCGCCGTCTTTGTAGTGACGACACTGATTTTTCTCACAAATGTCAAGAAATGCGTTCCTTTTTTCTTAATCGTGGTTACCCTATTACTGTCATCGACCGTGCTATGCTTAAAGCTTCTTCCATAGATCGTAACACTGCTCTCACCCCTAAATCACGCAATTCTAACCTTAACCGCATTCCATTCACTATCACTTACCATCCTATTAACAACTCTATCAAACCTGTCATTAATCGTAACTTCAATTTACTCAACTCTGATCCCACCACGTCCAACATTTTCAAAGAACGCCCTCTTTTTTCGTTCAAAAGGGACCGTAATTTACGCTCTTTCTTAGTTAAAGGTGTACTTCCTTCTAATAAAGAACCCGGTACTTTTCGCTGTTCTCGCAAACGTTGCTACACTTGACTCTTTGTTGCTTCACATACTTCTATTAAAGGTCCCAAATCCACCTTTAATATTACAGATCATTTTGATTGTACTTCTTCTAACGTCATCTACTGCATTCAATGTTCACGCTGTAACATGCTCTATGTTGGAGAAACTGGCCGCCGATTAGGTGATCGTTTTAGAGACCACCTTTACGACATTCGCAAGAAAGATTTATCTAAACCAGTTGCTCGGCACTTTAACTCTGTTAATCACTCTGAGCTTAATGCTATTGTTTTTGGTCTGTGTTTAACCCACTGCAGCAACAATCATCGTAAAACAAAAGAAATGCGCTTAATTCATTCACTTGGCACCGTTAATCCCCACGGGATGAACGAACGCTTCGCTTATAATTAAGTTATTTCCCACCTATTGTTGTTTTCGATCCTTTTGTTTTCCTTTGTTAAATGGCTTGCTTTTTTCTTATTGGTTTGTTTTCTCTCTCCTCTACTATATAAACATCTCTCTTACTCTTACTTTCTATTGACTCCGAAGAAGGACTAACGTCCGAAACGTCAGTTACTATTTTCACTACGGTGTATAACTTATCATTCTACGATAACTGTGAAGACTATATGACTAGACTATAATATATGTGGTTCGAGTCCCGCGATAACCCAACTGAGGCAAATTTTTTAATCTGTTTATACACACGATGTAGCATACACTTCATCTGATCTTGCAGACATTTTAATTTACTCGTCAGAAACTAAATACTTTCGCTCGCATAGAATTTACTTTTTTCTGACCAATCAGGATTCGCATGATAAAAATAGTTCAGGCTGCGCGGGAAGCTGAAAATATTTTCAAATAATTTTCATGGAAGATATGCTCTCTTATTTTATAATTTCTTGATAAGAGTCATGAGAGTGTTATAAGTTTTTTAGATGAGCAAGAGTTTTTTCCTTATCCAGTTCAGTGGTTAATGGATCGCTAACATGGTTTACATAACGTGATATCGATGGATCCACCCGATAGTGATGAATGTTAATGAGTTTTAAAATACCTTATTGATATTTGCAGTGGATCTCCTTCCACGACATCTAGTATTTGGTCAAAGGAGTCTTCTCTGCCGGTTGCTTTTGATACAAAAAGTCTGATAACATACGAATTATTAACCGACATTTTACGAGTGTCTATAGTAACAACACGTTCGTTACTGTTTAGTTTACCAATACCGGTATCAAAACATCCACCTTTACCCTTGGGTCCAAGAGGGAAAACAACGGACATGCTTGCAGGTTCGGAAGGAAAGCTTTCTCCCTTTTTCTTGCATAGCCATGTAAATGTAATTCCAGAAAAGTCACCAAATTCAACATCAGGATCGTAGGAAGCTGATGCATCAATTTTCACGTCTTGACCGTAGCCACGTTTGACATGAGAACCACCTATTATTCCTGCAACAATAGGAGTTTCTGTAATTTCAAAGAACCTGAGGTCAGAGTTGAAAAAATTGTCTTGAATATTTTTCATCGAAACGCGAAACTCAACTAAGTACGATCCATACTTGAAGGTACGCTTTTTAATATTCAACTCGGCAGTTCCTCTGAGATATAAAGCAGGTGTACCAGGAGAAACCAGTACATAATCGCTTCCAAGTGCTTTAAGCTGCCAAACATTCCATAAAAAAGATGTACTACTGGAACTATTGCAGTTCATCTTAACATCTGTTTGTACTATAAACCCCTCTGAACGGTTAATCCGGGTCGGTGTATTAGGGAAAACTGCTAAGTTAGTGATAGCTACGTTTGGTGGACGGCAGCCTACACCTGTAAAGAAGATATATCATATTATCAATTACTAACGATAATAGGTATACAAATCGGCTTTAATGGTGATATTTGGCTTCTTTGGTCATCTTGTTTTGCATCCCATCCTCATGTCCCAAAATAATTGGTATTTCGGAGATAGCTAAGTAGAAAAAAATTAAATTAGCTTATCGTATAGAAATAAAGCAATATACCTTTAATGTTGAACGAATATGTCGTTTTGTCAAATTTTAAGCTACCCAAAACCCCTAAATGTATTTTGTCTTTAAGTGTGCTGTTGACATTCGAGACAGAGCTTATTTTCATAACATCAAATTCTGTTGTAGCTTGTACACTTCCAGCCCTAAAAAGGTAAAAGGGTGAAATAAAATGAACAATAGTCCAAGAGAGCGTTAAGAACTTACTCACTTGTCAAGTTACTTCACGAAACAGTTATTCCACGAATAAATCGAGTCGTAAATGAGCTCATAGCCAACGAGGCCTCGAGCTTATGTACGACGAAGGTGAGTGGAATAACTGTTTTCTTATATAGACAATCACTGGGTCACTAGAAAATAACGCTTTTTTATTCGATCAATGAAAAAGATCTTACCAAAAACCTGTCGATAGTTAATAATAATAATAATAATAATAATAATAATAATAACTTTATTTCTATAGCGCTTTTACCTATGATGTTCAAAGCGCTTTACAAACAATATAACAAATATAAATAATTACTGAAATATCAAATAATCAAAAATCTAACTACTAAACTATCTTAATGACTACATTCTATAAAAATATAATAATCTAGTAATTATAAATATATATAAAATGAATAACTAATCTTAAAAACTAACCATAAGCCTCTTTATATAAAAATGTTTTTAGCTTTTTCTTAAAGCTATCCAAACTTGAACATAATCTAATATCTTGGGGAAGAGTATTCCATAACACAGGCCCACAAATGGAGAATGCCCTAGCGCCATAGGTCTTAAGCTTAAACTTGGGTACCCTGAGTAATCCCTTGGCAGATGAACGCAATGTGCGAGATGGAACGTAAGGACACACTAAATCACTAAGATAAGTTGGCGCAATACCATTCACTGCCTTAAAGACAAAAAGAAGGATCTTATACTTAATACGCTGTTCAACTGGGAGCCAATGCAGCTCCATCAATACTGGTGTAATATGATCTGATTTGCGTGAAAGACTAATAAGCCTAGCGGCAGCATTAAGAGCATATTGTAGGCGTTGCACAAGGTGTATGGGTAAGCCAAACAATAAAGAATTACAATGATCTATCTTCGAAGTCACAAATGCATGAACTAGGATTTTTGTGGTGTCATAGCTTAAATACCTTCTAACGCGTGCTATGTTCCTAATATGGTAAAAAGCAGACTGGCAAACTGCAGTAACTTGTTTAGCTAAACTTAGAGTCCTATCGAAAACTACACCAATGTTCCTTGCATGTTCAGAAACTTTAATGAGTTCGTTAGCAGCAGAAATAGTGTCCAGTGGTGGCGATGGACGATGCTGCGCATGCAGTAGAAGAAACTCTGTCTTGTCGTTGTTAAGCTTCAAGTTGTTGGACAGCATCCAGCAATCAATATCACGTATACATGCTTCAACAAATAGAAATAACAAAAAGTTGCACGAATAGAATTCAACCATGTCGTAAACTGAGCCATCTCGTTGTCTAGCTGATGGTTAAATTGCTTTAGACAGGTATTTAACTCTGTTTTATTCATCATAGTTATAATATAATAATACAATGATATTTATAACGCGCATATTTCATGTGGATATGTTCATATGCGCAGAAATTAACTAAGTCATTCAATTAAATAAATTGGATAAAGAGAATTATAAATGTAACATACTATAGTATAGTACAATAATATTTAACAAATAAAATACATTTACTGTGTTTGCACAGGCTAATGCAAACCTCGATGTGGTTAGGAGAATTCTCGAGCAGGTGCAAACACTCGCCTAAGGCACCTGCACCTGCTCGAGAATTCTCCCAACCACATCGAGGTTTGCATTAGCCTGTGCAAACACAGTAAATGTATTTTATTTGTTTTATAAAACTATTTTCTTCAAAAACAAAAATAACGAAACATGATCAAATAAAACAGAAGAATTTAGTTCAAAGTTTTATATACAAATTCTCCTTACATACTTGTGCATTTGCAATAACCAATCAGATTGCGCGAAAGAAGACCCTTAACCAATCAAATTGCGAGTTTTATACACGCCTCCAAGCATGAAATTCAAGTTGAAAATTTCTTATTTCAAGGCGAGAAGAAGCCAAACTTTAGCGCCTTTCTCCCTTGAGAAAGAGGCTTTTACAAGCAAATCTTGATAAAATAATAATTCCAAAGCTTAACCAATGGCTTTAGTCATTCTAGACCGAAAAGAAAACAATATTTTGAGAGCTAGAACTTGTAAAATTCAAGCTTGATTTCCGTCGGTGTTGTCGAAAGAGTTCGTCGAAATTCTCCAAGTTCAGGCTGGCAAATCTGGATTTTTTCTTTTTTGTTGAAGGCTCTTCTGGTGTTTCTACTATTTCAGATGCTTCCTCAGGAAAGTCAAAGTCTAAGCTTGGAAAATTAGCCATATTCTTCTAATTTTACTGGAGTTATGACTATTTGTGTACAAGTACAACTTCCAAACAAAACTCAAATTTTCCCGCCGGTGTCGACACGCGTCACAACCGTGTTTGCACAGGGAAATGCAAACACGGCTCTCGGCCAATCACAGCACGCGTACTATCTGAATTATTTTATAACGATATATAAAATAAATGAAATATATAGTATATAGTAATAAAGATGTATAAAATTCTAAGTAAAAGCTAATTTAAATAGTGATTTAAATTTCCCGATACACAGTTCATTCCTGACTTTTCAACAGGAAGAGCGTTCCACAGCTTAGGGGGGCCGCAGATTGAAAAGTCCTGTCACCTAATGTTTTTTTACATTTCCCACTAGCTGGATTTAGCAGTGTCCTTATGATTCCTGAGGTTATACTTAGAAACCTTACTTACTGAAACCAAATCAGACAAATATTGTGGTGTTAGCCCACGTAAACATTTAAATGTTAACAGTAGTATCTTAAAATGAATACGATATCTAATAGGTAGCCACTGTAAATCGAAAAGAACTGGTTTGATGTGGCAAAAACGAGGATGCCCTACGATAACCCCGGCAGCAGAATTTTGCACTGTTTGTAACTTATTTACATGAATATCAGGAAGCCCATACAATAAACTATTACAGTAATCTAATTTACTCACTATAAAAGCATGGACCACGTAATAGGTATTTCCTAATTCTTCTAATATTGTATACACTCAATTGAAGAATCGTTGTCCGGTTCCCAAACATAGAACATAAAAGCTGAGACCGAAACGGCACATGTGAAATGACATAATTATATTATACTGCGCCATATTGTCGCCGGTCACAGCATGCATCTAATTAACGTACTTCCTATGTGCCATTTCGGTCGCAGCTTGACACGTTGACGTCTCTATGACAGATATGACTCAAACCAGCTTAAGGCAATCCCTGATATGCCAAAATCAAATGAGAGGCGTTTAAGTAGAACGTTGTGATCTACGGTATCAAAGGCAGCACTGAGGTCAAGTAGGACCAACAAGGTTACGCGTTGTTTATCCATGTTCATTAGTAGGTCATTCTTAACCTTAATCAAGGCAGTTTCAGTACTGTATCCTGGTCGATATGCTGATTGAAGATCGGGTATCAAGCCATATTCAATCATGTAAATATACAGTTGATCAGCCACTGCTCGTTCAGCAAGCTTTGATACAAACTGCAAGTTGCTGATTGGGCGATAGTTCATGAAAACTGTGTCGAGTCAATTCCGCTTCAAAGTTGGGTTCACAAGAGCATCTTTCCATGAGTCAGGGAATTCACCAGTTTGCAGTGATGAATTCAGCATTTCAGTCAGAGGTGGTAAAAGTTCTTCTAAACAGTCCTTCAGTAAAGACGTAGGTAAAGGACCAAGAGGGCAGTTATGTATTTGTCAAACTTAGAAATGCTTTTTAGCTAGTCTAGAAAAAAAGCTTTTTTTGTTATTAATCTAAAAAAATTTTGTTTTATCGGTGTTTCGATTTTTGTTTGTTCGTCTTTTCACGATTTTCTTTCGCGACAAAATTAGAAATTTCTGTATTAAAATGATACAAAAAAATTGCCTTTTTTGCCACCAAATACGAGGGACGTCGGAGCGTTATTTTTAACGGCGGGGGGAAGGGGGGGGGGGGGGGGGGGGGGGGGAGGGTAGGAGTCAGATTCAGCATAAGTGATTTAAAACGTGAAAGGAGATGTGAAAGTTCACTATAGAAAAGGTGGGATCGAGCTATAGCCCCCTAGTCCCCCCCTGCCGTCTCCGACGTCCCTAAATACTTTAAAGCCATTATTAGTTCCCTTCGAGTGCTTTTTTTGTGTGTGTGTTTTTTGATGTTTTTTTTTCTCAGAAAGTTGAGCAAAAAATAAAAAATAAAACAAAATATATAAATAGCTCTGGTCACAAAACATAGAGGATCGGTCTATAGATAATTTCCAATGAGGCATCCAACTAGCTAATACAACTTGTTTCACGAAATTATACTAAAGTTTAAAATTGTATTCTAGGAACATTTCGTTTTTCGTCCTTCATCAACGCTGTATATTGAAGTCACCATCACATATGTACTTATCATTAGCCCTACTTTCGTAGAAGATTTTCTTCGGTGTTTGCAATAATTAAACGCGAATTAAAACCATTGCTGGTCATTATCAAGACTCTATTTTGTCTTCAAAGGGATGTTCCCTTGCAGTGATAATATAGTGCTATAAAACAACCTATTAAGGTTCGATTGCGTCTTTCTCCCAAAAATAGACATAGCAAGTCCAATGTAGGCCTTGAAAGTAGCAATAAAATCATTTTAAGAATATCCGTTGACTCGCATAAAACGATTGCGCACAAAAAAAAATTACTCCTGTTCATTAGTAATTAATCTAGTGTTACGATACCTGACTTGCACAACTTGAATATTACTTATTTCACTTGAAAACAGCGAAGACAGCTGCAAATATAATACAGAACGTTATACTTTCTCCAAATCCGGCAGACATGTTTCAACATTGTTTTAACAATTAAACCGTGAAACATTACTAAATGCAACATTTTAAAACTTTTCTTTACGTCAACGCATTTATAAAAGTACTAAACTTATTTTGCAACACATAATAAAAAAAGTACCCGATGTATTGATGATTACCACTCACCTCTGATCTGATGAGTACCACTCACCCCTGATCTGATGATTACCACTCACCTCTGATCTGATGATTACCACTCATCTCTGATCTGATGATTACCACTCACCTCTGATCTGATGATAACCACTTATCTCTGATCTGATGATTACCACTCACCTCTGATCTGATAATTTGTTGCAGGTTTTGGAAGACTGTCGAGGATTTGTTTAGCAGCTGAACACTAAAGTCCTTGTTAGTGACCTTGAACACTGTTTCAACCCTGACAGCTGCAAGGCATAAATATTTTTATCAAGAAATAAAGGATTTCCCTGATGAATGCATCAAAAAAGCCTATGCGCAAGTTTTCTACAAACAACATTTGTAAATTTTGAATTGAACAATATCTATGCGAAGTATAAATAGATGTATTGATTTTATATTTTATGCTTTACTATTATAATCATTATCCTCATCCTAATCCTCATTATTATTGTTATCATATCAAAGACTTGCCTGGAGCATTTGTGACAGGATTAGTCGTTGGAGCCGAAGTAGAATTATCGATGGGGCTTGTCGTCGGGGCAGAGGTGGTTGCGTTGACGGGCGGCTGCATCGTTGGAGCAGAAGTAGAATTATCGATGGGGCTTGTCGTCGGGGCAGAGGTGGTTGCGTTGACGGGCGGCTGCATCGTTGGAGCAGAAGTAGAATTATCGATGGGGCTTGTCGTCGGGGCAGAGGTGGTTGCGTTGACGGGCGGCTGCGTCGTTGGAGCAGAAGTAGAATTATCGATGGGGCTTGTCGTCGGGGCAGAGGTGGTTGCGTTGACGGGCGGCTGCATCGTTGGAGCAGAAGTAGAATTATCGATGGGGCTTGTCGTCGGGGCAGAGGTGGTTGCGTTGACGGGCGGCTGCATCGTTGGAGCAGAAGTAGAATTATCGATGGGGCTTGTCGTCGGGGCAGAGGTGGTTGCGTTGACGGGCGGCTGCATCGTTGGAGCAGAAGTAGAATTATCGATGGGGCTTGTCGTCGGGGCAGAGGTGGTTGCGTTGACGGGCGGCTGCATCGTTGGAGCAGAAGTAGAATTATCGATGGGGCTTGTCGTCGGGGCAGAGGTGGTTGCGTTGACGGGCGGCTGCATCGCTGGAGCAGAAGTAGAATTATCGATGGGGCTTGTCGTCGGGGCAGAGGTGGTTGCGTTGACGGGCGGCTGCATCGTTGGAGCCGAAGTAGACTTATCGATGGGGCTTGTCGTCGGGGCAGAGGTGGTTGCGTTGATGGGCGGCTGAGACAAAATTAAAAGGAAATTAAAGAAAGTTAAAAAGAACAAATTAATGAAAAATAATTAAAACTTTTTGTATCCTTGTTTTAAATTTGCAACAAAAAACAAAAACAAAAAAAAACAAAAAACAAAAAAACAAACAAACAAGAAACATTATTTTTTAGCTCATTTGAATTTGAATTTTAAACTTCGGCCATCTTGCAGCTGAAATTTGACTTAAGTATTTCTTAGCTAGCGTAGTTTTGATGACCCTGGCTACCAAAGCAGTTTAGGGAAATGAGCCAAAGAAAGAGGCTCACACGAGTAACCTAGATTATTTATAATCTTTGGTACATTGTTTAGCACAAACTACACAAATGCAAGAGTTGAAGAGTTTTTGGGATTTCTTGGTCACTCTGATGGGTTTAATATTTAATAGAATGGCATTTACGGGGACACAGAATGATAGCAAGGCCTTGCTCATTTAGGAAGTAGATCATAATTAGTCACGAGTTTAAACTATATCATTGTTGAGAGACAATGCATGAGTGGAATTACTAGGTATCAAAAATCTTCAAGTTCGTACTGGATGTCGTGTTTGATACGCTTCTTTATTGAACTATAGCACGTGATTAACAAGCGCGAGCATGTTTATGCAATTTACATGCACTGCACGCATTCCATTTCTAACTTCACTCTCTCGTCCCCACTCCCTCTCGCCTTCCCTGTGTCCCCACTCCCCCCTAAGCGCAATGGACATTCCCAGGGAGCTAGTTTTGCTCTTGAAAATTTCAAACGAAGTTTTTATTGCATTGGCGACATTTTTACACTGATAAATCTTACTTTAAAAATGCTGAGTATTACTAAGATAATTTGCGTGGCCCTGAACCAGAAAACCAAATGTGTCAAATTTATCCCTAACTTCATGAGTTACTAATGTGATTACCATTTTTAATTATTAAGATATTATGAAGGACAAATATACGCCAGAGAAATCTAGCGGTCATCAGCTAAATTTTATTTGAGTCGGTAAAATTTGAGTTTTATATGTGAACGTGAAAAAAAATATTTCGATTACGACTTTAAGATAGCCACGGCATTAGTATTTTTAATCATAGATGAGGCATGTTCTTTCTTTTTAGAAATACAAAATTAAAGTCAAGACCACACAAGTTATATTTTTGCAAATGACTATACTTTACAAAAACCGGCTCTAATTTAGTTCTTAGTTCGTAGTTTTTCAGGGTTTTTTCACTTTTTTAATCGTCACACCAGTTTTGACAAGCTAGACACCATTTTGTTTTGAAAAAACCCCATCGCCATGGCAACAGTGAAATGTTACACGTGAAATCATGGGCTGTAGGAGAATATTTAGTTTGTGACGAAAAAATACTTAGTTACTCAATTGGATCTGTCTATCCATTCTATCCATTTTTTAATGATTGTTACGTAAGTCTCCGATGAATAAACATGAATTCAATAGTCTTTTTTCTCTCATTAATTTTCTTTTTATAAAACTCGCCATCTTTGTTATTGATGAGCCTGCAATGTCTTATTAGGAAAAACTGCAGTTTTTCATTAACACAGGGAGCCCATATTCTGTTGTATTCTCATTTACTAAATATTAGTGTAGACCATGCAAAGTACAATTTCGTCGTACTATCCTTGATTCCAGATGATTACGCGCCATCTCCATATAAGGAAACTACCCTGTCCCCTTCATTTATATAAGGAAACTACCCTGTCCCCTTCATCTAAATAAGAAAAGCATTGTTCGTTTGCTTTTAAAATTATTCGAGGAGTATTCCTGAACGTACTGAATCGAATGTTTATGGAAGTAGCAATACTTGTATTATGATCATTCGGGTGGATGTAACCGCCTGAGAAGGACTGACGTTTCGAAATCCTGGGCGCAGAGTCAAGTGAAGAATAAAGTCAGACTGGTTATATTTATACTGCCACGTTAATGAGTGCGAGTCGCTGCTTCAGTGTTGTGGGCGATATTATTGTTTCTGATAAGCCTATTATACTGAGCCGGTAAGTTAATTGAGCGGCGCAGTGGATGATGCTCAAACTTGTAAACCAACTCTCCAGGGAATACAAGTCGTTGCTGCCTATTGTTGCAAAAAGAAAAGCATTCGCTGGATTCCCAGTTTATTGTATAATATTGAATGATTATCGTTTGGATTAAGGATTGCCCGTTGACTCGACCGTGCCGACTATTCGTTCAGAAGACCTAGCTGAAAATATTTCCTTATATTCGAAACTGAACAGGGAAATACTTCCATGTTTTCAAAGCAATCGAATGAATTAAGACGAGTTGTTGTCAAAACGAAACTTCTATGCTTAGCAATATTTGGATTTTGAATATATTTAGAGCTTCTATTACCCTTAAATGTAATAATTACTGATCTTATCAAAATCCATTGTTTTCAGAATGCATTATCCCAACGAATGCATAGAGGAAAATCAGACAAATTTAGTTCATTCATTATTGGCTTTGTTTCTATGATACGCCCTCAGCTGCCTGCATTATACCTACGAATGCTGCGTGCCTCAGTAATTATCTATTAAATAACACCCATAAATGTAACACCCACCGTATATGTAATAAAAATCAAACGTAAATGTAATAACAACCATAAATGTAATAACAGTCAACCATAAATGTTATAATGGACCCTACCATAAATGTAATAAAATTTAACGATAAATGTAAAAATCAAAACCCACCATAAATGAAATAACCCCTCTAACCATAAATGTAATAACCAAGTATTCCGGAGAGTCAAACATAGTGTTCAATCAGCAAACAACTCTAAGCTGCATTGTTTATGTGTTTCGTCAAACACAGTGGCTGGGGTCACATAGCACATGATAGCCTGTGTAAACAGCCGATTTGGATACGGATGAAAGTGCAAGAAACGAAATATTTGTTTTGTGACAGAGAGAAAATATGATGTAATAGTCCTAAAACAAAGAAATAAGTTTATTTTTTAAACTCTTATCGAAATTTTGCGAAACTTTGATCCTGGTGACGCACGCTATTCATTTGACCGTGGGATTCGTGAGAAAATATTATGTACATCCCTATGATAATGATGGTGATGATGATGATGATGGTGGAAGTAGTGGTGATGATGATGACGATGGTGATGATGAAGATGATAATGAAGGTGGTGATGATGGTGATGATGATGGTGGTGGTCATGATATGGTCATGATCTCTTGTGGAAATGGCGATGGCGGTGATAACAAATGTTACATGACGATGATGAAAACGGCTGCTAAAGGCGTCTTTACATGACGTTTTTTTTTACAAAGATAACTGTAATGATAATGACGATAATGGCGAAAAGGATAATTTTTTATGCTTATATTTATTAGCTTTTATCCCTAAACTTTTAGAATTATTATTGCTACAATTTTAGTTTTCATATTGCTACTTATTATCATTATTATTATTGCTATTATTATTATTATTATTATTATTGTTATTGTTGTTGTTGTTTTTAATTATTATCATTATTATTATAATTATATTTTTTTACTGTTTGTACATAATTACGTAATTCAGCCCAAGGGCTGCGCTAAAATTTTCAATAAAAATCTATCTAAATCTATCTAAATCTAAATGAATGAAGTATACAAAAAAGTCTTTAATCCTGAACAAAAGCTAGGTTTAGGGTTAAATAGGGGAATGCTGTAAAACATTGCCCAATGACTCCAATGGTTTGTGCATAATAGTGCTGTCGGGGTGCAACATCCGAATTCCGATCATTTGCTTTCATTTTCAGCACGGTTATAGTATTACCTCTTTTTAACCCTAACCCTGAATGACATGAGTGTATGCTGGAAATTGACGTAGTGATAATATAAAAAGGTAAAGAAGTTATCGTCCAAGAGAACAACAGATCCGGACCTGGTTCACGACGCCCGAAAGGACAAAGGTAGACCCAGAAATGATAGGTGTTCTCAAGGAGGAGTATGTTCTGTTGGCTGAAAAACAAAGCTTAACCGCAGAAGATCGTAACGAAAAAGCTACTGCAGAAATTGTAAACTTTGATATATTTTAGTGCCTTGGCGGGTATTGTCCGCCTTTTCACCTTGGGACTCATGGTGCCGCGAAATCGTGGCCCCTATCGTTGTTCGACTAAAATCGTCTGGAGCAAATTATTGTTACGTTATAGCAGGCATTTTGACTTAGAGGCGTTCAGTCATAACCCAACAGATGGTACCTTTTCAGTCAAGTGCAAATGCCAATTGTCTGAATCTGCTTTACTGGGCAGAATTACTATTGCAACAACACTTCATCAGTAGGGTAAAACTAACCTGCCTCACGACGGTCTAAATCCAGCTCACGTTTCCTATTAGTGGGTGAACAAAGCATAAAATACGACGAGCTTAAAAAGCCGTCACTTCAATTATGATATCTACATTCAGTTAAACTAAATGCGTGCAGCTCGTCAAATAGACGAGGGCTGACCCGTTGCCGAATCAGGACCACTAATGAGAGACAGCATAGCTAAGATCGTCGCGCCGTTCGAACATGTCAGCCTTACCGTCCAGACTAACCATCTGTTCACTGTTGTGCGTGTTGGATTGTGGGGGTTTACATCAGCACGTCTCAAAGTGGCAGATCGTGTTTTGCGCGTCTTGAGGATCGTACTATGAATTCCGGAAGTGGTTGATTCACCCCGTTGTCCATTTCCGACTTTAGTCGAGCCAGCTGGTGAAGGCAAGAAGAACCTTACCTCTAGGAAGGGGTGACCTATGTTGCAAAGCAGATGAGAAGTGGTCTCCTTTCTTTCACTGACTGTTCCTCGGAGGTTGAGCCAGTAAAATGACCTTAACTCATTAGGGTCTAGGCACCGCATTAATCAGGTCTGTCTTACCATATATCAAACCGTAGCCGAGGGTTGGAGGCATATGGAGTGAAGGACCATGACATCACCCAATCTGCATTTAGCGGGTAAACCTTCTTGGGAGGGTCTACCCCTACATCTATTTTATAGTTAAAGAAGAATACTCCGTCCGGATCTCGGTCTATATCACAAGCATGTCTGTGAGCCTCTATCCGTGCCCAGAATATCTCAGTAACTCTCGGGTCTTTATTTTGAAGCCATCTAAACATGTTGCATATTAGTAATTGCTCGAATACTACGCACAGACTTTTTATGCGCAGTCCACGGAGTCTGGTAGGTGCTTGAAGCATTGCTACAGGAGACAACATAGAGACTCATCGTCAACATAGCTCGGCTATGGGGGTCACGGCAAAAGACTGCGCGTGATCTAAACTGTTGATGGTAAGGTATTGTATTATATTGAGAGGGAGACTGACAAGAAATATAAAGAAATAGCTTTTCTAAGTCTTCTAATTGGATTGAGCACGACCGAAAATCTTTAAAGAGGATCCATTGGAGGGCAAGTCTGGATTTTGGGTTCACACGGCACGAGACTGCCTGTGATCTTAACTGATGATGGTAAGGTATTGCATGGTATAGAGATGGAGCCTGACAAAAGAGCAAGAACTTAAATCCTTTAACGATGATCCATTTTACTTATTGGATGAAGTGAAGGCGAACCGCAAGGTTCACGTTCTGGATTTAAGGTCTTTCTTTTGCAGACCAATCCTAAGTTTGGCGGGTGCGGGACATCTGTTAAATGTTAACGGCAGGTTTAATAATGTGAGCTCAATGAGAACAGAAATCTCATGTGTAGAACAAAAGGGTAAAAGCGCACTTGATTTTGATTTTTGGTATGAATAAAAACTGTGAAAGAATGGGCTATCGATCCTTTAGTCTTTAGGAGTTTTAAGTCAGAGGTGTCAGAAACGTTGGCAAAGGGACAACTGGCTTGTTGCAGCATTACAAGGCTTGTTACAAGGTCGGCTCTTCCTATTATTGCAAATTAGAATTCGCCAAGTGTTGGATTGTTCAGTCACTAATAGGAAACGTGAGTTGGGTTTAGACCGTCGTGAGGCAGGTTAGTTTTACCCTACTGATGAAGTATTGTTGCAATAGTAGTTCTGCCCAGTACAGCAGATTCAGACAATTAGTATTTGCATTTGGCTGAAAAACTACCATCTGTTGGAATATGACTGAATGCCTGTAAGTCAAATTCCGTGCTAGAACGCAACTATAATTAGCTCTAGACAATTTTAGGCGAACAACGATAGGGGCCACGTTTGTGCGTGGTGAAAAGGCACTAAAATATATCAAAGTTTACAATTTCTGCAGTAGCTTTGTTGTTACAATTTTCTGCGGTTAAGTTTTGTTTTTCAGCCAACAGAACATACTCCTCCTTGAGAACACCTATCATTTCTGGGTCTACCTTTGTCCTTTCGGGCGTCGTGAACCAGGTCCGGATCTGTTGTTCTCTTGGTCGATAACTTCTTTACCTTTTTATATTATCACTACGTCAATTTCCAGCATACACTCATGTCATTCAGGGTTAGGGTTAAAAAGGGTTAATACTATAACCGTGCTGAAAATGAAAGCAAATGATCGGAATTTGGATGTTGCATCCCGACAGCACTATCATACGCAAACCATTGGAGTCATTGGGCAATGTTTTACAGCATTCCCATATTTAACACTAACCCTAAACCCAGCTCTTCTTCAGGAACAAAGACTTTTTTGTATACTTTATTCATTTAGATTTAGATAGATTTAGATAGATTTTTATTGAAAATTTTAGCGCAGCCCTTGGGCTGAATTACGTAATTTTAATTACTTAAAAGTACTTAAAAGTACAAACAATAAAAAATATAATTATAATAATAATGATAATAATTAAAAAACAATAAATATAATAATAATAAGAAGAAGAATGATGATTATAATATATATAGTAGCAATATAAAAACTAAAATTGTAGCAATAATAATTCTAAAAATTTAGGGATAAAAGCTAATAAATATAAGTATAAAAAATTATCCTTTTCGCCATTATCGTCATTATCATTACAGTTATCTTTATAAAAAAACGTCATGTAAGGACGCCTTTAGCAGCCGTTTTCATCATCGTTTGTTTTTCGCTACTCGCTATCTATCACAGTATAGATAGTGAGTAAGTTAGCCAATCAGATTACAGGATTCGTGATAGTATGCTATTAGTTTTATGCTAATTCTCATTAGCATCCATTGTGAACGGCACCAAAATAGCTGCTTAATCAGTTGGTCTTTTGACTCTCTTTGTAATGCTTGCAACCATCAATATGCAGTGAATACGTGTAAGGCCTAGGGCAAACGTCGAACTTTCCATGCACCGAACTTAATTACATCAAACAATGCCGCCTCATTTTTACTTGATATCCATTGTTTTTAATGAGTTCGGTGCATGGAAAGTTCGACGTTTGCCCTAGCCCTAATTTCTTTAATATGAAACTTACCGCAGTCGTACTTGTGGCCAAAGCAAAACATAGGACAAAGCAAGTGTTTATTAGTTTCATGTTGTCGACCTGGAAAATAAATAGTCAAATAGTGAATCCATAAAACTTAAAGAATATGACATTTGCTGAAATCCAATGATATCTCGTGTACGGAACTCGTACAGATTATTGTTTATCTTATGCATATGACCAGGACAGAGAGGCAAATCGTTGATTGCTGTTCCATTCCTGACGTCACATTCCCTCTCTCTGATTTTCTAAATGGCGCCGAATTTGAAGACGCATGGTGACGGATAAAAAAATCTAAATATTCTTATAAAGACAATGTTTTGTTTTAGCAATCAAGACAAATTCTAGTTATGGTAAAATATGTTCTACGAGTTATTCTACGGATACCCGTAGAATACGTATCAAAAACCCGTGAAACAAAGTGTAATAACTAAGGTGTGATAAATTGTAATACACCGAAAACACAAAAGAAAAGCAAAAGAAAATGCGGACAATAAAGCGTATTAAAGTGTAATACGCTAAAGTATAGTTCACGGGTTTTTAAAAACCATTCTAACATCAATAAACAACCCCATAATAGGTTTAATAAAGACGATATCAAGCATTATCCATGGGCAAGAGAATATGAAGTAAGAGAGCATATCCCTGTGACCCATGAAAGTTTCTTGAAAATCTATTTTTAGCTACGCGCGCTAAGCCTGAGCTATTTTAGCATGCGATTCCTGATTGGTCAGATTGTAGTGATGTCATGGGAACACAAGAGATCGGCAGTGACAATGCAAGCTTCGTACAGTTTATTCAATTTGACGAGAAAATGTGTTTAGAGGAATTCCTTGAGAAATTCTGAAAGGTTTTTGAAGGAATCCATAAACAGCATATGTAAAAAATACTCAACTGAGACAATATCATTGTAATCTCCAAAATATTTAATAATTCATTTGCAAATCAGAGGGCACAAATAAAGTTCTATTCTATTCTATTCTATTCTAAATCAAAACAATGGTCGCTTGATTGAGACTCATTTATTTTGGAGTTGATTGCAGTTATAGATGAGACTCGGTAAGTTATTCCAGAATTCTACCTAAACTGAAATACAGTTAATATTGCTGTATCCCAAGAACACGTACTTCTGACCTGAACTTCAGTGTTTTCAAAATGACAAGTTATCTAATGGACATCTAAAATGAAGGTAGATTGGACTCGTTTACGAAAGAGCCGGATTTTCGATGAACAAACTTGTTGAATTCACTGAGTCAAAAGTTAAAAAACTTTAAACTTGAGAGAAAATTTAGCACTTACTGTTGGAATCAGTTGTTTACCAGTGAAAAGAAGAGGTTTCAAGATAGCTGAAAACAGTCAAGTTGCTTGGAATGTAAGAATTAAACATAAAGGCACAAATACGCCGAACTGAGAGCATCTGGCGGAAAAAATCGCAAGTGAAATGCCCTTCAATCAGGTTAAAATAATCTCTTTTTTATTAGTTTGAATCCTCAAATACTAAGTTTGATTCACTTTTTGTACTTGGCCGATATCGTAATTGTATTTCTCTTGTCTGTTTGGGACTTTAGAATTTGAAAAGTTAGGAAAAAAGTGTATGAATAAATTGCAAATTTGAAAGCAAGTTCTAGTTTTAATAGTCAAACATTTTCATTAATTCACCTTTTCTCAATGGGCAATGTTTTTTTCATAAACTGACATATCGTATTTTGGCAAGCTAAACATATTAAATAATTGTGAAAAATCATTTCAGATTTCAGTGCCTCTTGTAGTTTTTTCCTCTGTGAAAACATTTTTTCTTCGGCAAATTTCGGTGCAAGTTTCTTTTGATCCGTGTGTGAAACAAAATACTGGCCTTGCTCATCGTCTTCTTAATCACTTTAACTTAAACTTTATTTACTATAGAAAACACTACGATAAATTGCTTTTTGGCTGTCTTCACTGTAGGTTTTTTGCTATTTTCATCGCATTTGTTTATCGCGGTTTCCTTCCCCATGGCGCCTTCGCTGTTTTCAGCGTGTTCGTATACTGAAAATCATCCTGATTTGATTTTTTCGATGTTCTGTTACATCAATTGTTAATTCGTCCATGAAGAACACATGATACTTTAATTATTTCAACTTTTTAATTATTTTGAAGGCATTTTGAAGGGAACTAAACATTTTTCGCTCCCATGGAAGTCACTATAACTCTGAGCAATCAGGAATCGCATTCTAAAAATAACTCAGCCATGCGCGCGGAGCTAAAAATAGATTTTCAAGAAACTTTCATGGTTACAGACCCATGTATAGGAGATGTGCTCTCTTACTTAATATTCTCTTACAATGGGATATTACTAAAGCAGGGAATGGGAAATGGGGAATGGGGAATGACTGGGACGAGCGATCAGCGGTATTACCCTTAAAAAGTGTCATGGCGCTTGCATTTGCAATCTTGCTCTTTCCATCATGAAAAAATTGCCAAATATTCCACGGCAGTGGTTTATAAACGTACTAAAAATGTTCGATAAAAAAGAGAGTGATAATAGGTAAGTATTACTCTTAGTATCTAGATTCACATTCAGCTAATTCATGACTGTTCTTTTCGCGACTAATATTGATTTTCCGTCTGTAAATTAAGTAATAACCCTAAACTCAATAAAATATTATTAGCTTATATGATGGGGTTTGAGAGACGAAAAACACCGTGGCTGCAGTGTTGTGCTAAATGGGCGCCTATCACAAATGACTTCAAAGCAACATATAATGTAAAATTAGAAATAAAAATCCAATCCTCTGGTTATTATATGATTTAAATAACAGATTATGGGGATACGACTTTTATAATCGTTCATGTTAGGGCCATGGATATTGCTCTTTACTGATAAGTTTAAAGAATGAAATAGTATGTTAGATATTTAGAAAAAAATATAATATAGCTAAATTCTAACGCGCGCGGTGATTGGCTGAATCCATCAAAAAACCTTTGGTTTATTACGTCGGTAAACCCTCTCTTTACGCACACCAAAAATTGCCTAGCTTTGACATAGATTTGAAGAGCAATTTCCTGAAAATGACGAGGAATTTCTGAACATTTGCTACGAAGTAGAAAAAGAACACAAATCTTTGAAAAGTGAAGACGAAGTGATGACGAACTTGTGGAGAGCACTCAGGCCAAGCAAATCAAGAAAGATACTGTTTTTCAAGGTTAGATATGACAAATCGAATGTTAAGTTCATTGATAAAATTTTTGTCTGTCATGGAAATAAATAACAAAGAAATATTAAAAAAAACAAAAGCAATGACAAAGTTGCAAATCTAGGTTGGCTAATCTGCAGTTTAGTGATATTTTTTATAACTTTTTGATTAAAACAAATGCTAACCAAAATAATTATTACAAATAGCTAGTTTATCAGAATGATAAGTAACGTGAAATGAATTGTTAATTTTCATAACATAATGGGCCGATGGCCATTTTCCAGTATCCCAAAAGTAAATGTCAACTGATCCTGTTTGGTAAAAACATCGTCCAATGACAGCAAATAAGCTGGCTAAAATAGTGAGAATAGTGATTTAAGAGGGGCTGTCAGCAAAAACCAAACCAATTCAGATATCGGCGGCAAGAGTTGTAAATTAAATTTTGCTCAACCTTTGCCTAAATATAGTCTATAATATAACATGAAACCTAAAATGTTTAGCCTGCGTGCAGCCGACCTCTAACTGACTGTTAAGTCCGTCTGCGAACCAGCGACAGCTTTCTTGTTCCGTTACCCCCAGCAGCGTACCTGGATTTCAGTACGCGTTCTGATTGGCTCTTACTTATAAGTTTGCTGATTGGCTATAATTTTCAGTCTCTACTCAAATTTCAGGCTAGTTTGTTTATATGATTTTACGTGTGTTGGTTCTAATTTGTATTTTATGTCATCGAGAGTTATCAAAGCACTATTGTTTGTTATCTTGAAGAAGGAAAGTCAAAGTTAAACGTGAAGTGTGAGTTCGAGATTTATTTTCAATCGACAGAGCGAGTATATATGCAAGTCGCGCTTTCAAACCTTGTCGAAGAGACGAAGTTTAATCCAACTGCAACACAAACTTGAAACCGAATTGCGTGACATACATAAGAAGAATACGTTGCCTGTTGAGACAACAAATGAGCGAAAGAGAGGATCAGCAGAGGATATGAAGTGTGTAACCCCTAAAAAACGTCGTATCGAAGGGACTAGCGAAGATAATACATCATGTGTTCCCACATGCACAAGACCAATTCCCGCTGCTCCTCCTTATTCACCAATTCACAAAGAAGCCCGCCTGTTAAGTCAATACGTACAGATCTGTCCGTTAAGGTGAAATGAACATGCAAAGAAAAGCTAAGGAGAGAATGCTACCAGAAGACTAAGAATATCTGGGCAAGATGCTGGTTCGCGGAACCTATAAACAGATCGCTAATGTAGCTTGGAAATGTCCCTCTCTTATCTTAAGAAAGAACTAACAGCTCTCAATGAAAAGAACATAGAGAAGGGGGCAGCACAGTTGTGTTCAAACTGAGATTCGACAGCTGAAAAAGCTTCATTCCACAAGAGTAGTATACAGAATGTAGGTTCTGCGTCGAGCGGATAAGGGCGGATCGCGGATCAGCCCTTGCAATGACGTCACCCCTATAAAATGACGTCATAGGATTTGAAAACCAATCAGAAGGCGTTCCGGTAACGATAAGCAACACTGGATCGATCTGCCAGACCCCCCTTCCGGATAGATGAAAAGAAGGAAAAAGGGGGTTAGGCGAATGCGAAAATGTATACATTTTTCGAGCAAAACATGGAAGTGAGGCAAGAGTGCAGTGAAGCGAAAACTGCTTGTCAAGCAGAAATGTCAATCTTTGTTTGCTAAGCGATGTATAAATTATTTTGTTTAACAGAGAATAAATGTTCCATAGAAAGCGATAGAGGTAATTTAAAAGCAAAACCTTAACTTTCTTGTTCTTTTGTTTCTTTATAATAAAGACAACACAAGGTAAAATACGTTCTTTGTCCTTTATTCTATAGCGTATAAACCAATAATTGTACAAAGTGAATATTGGAAGCTAATTAAATTATTTACAGAAACCGTAGGTTTTAGATAAATTGTCCTGTTTGCACAGTGTCTTCCAGCTTGGAGCGCTTGATCTTATACACAGTGCCGTCTTCTACTAGTAGTAACTTGCGTTTTTTGCCTCTAGTCTCGACGGATTTTACATCCAAGACTTTGAGAACACGTCGCTTGTTGTTTGCCGGTAAAAACGGCACTTTATAATAGTCTAAAATCCCAGCCTAATCTCCTTTCTGTACAATTTTACAAATTGCAAACTTTTTTCTAGTAGGAGAAAGCTTTGTTTTGGTTATTACGATTCTACAGCCGTCCATTAACTGTTCTTTCTGTTGTTCCAAATTATCTCCAGCCTGGTAGAGTGCTTAATGACAAGTTAATTACGCTGTAGCCAATGGCCGAGACAGTATAGGTCGAGCCAAGTGGTAATTCTGCCAAATTATTTAAATGTTTATAGGGAACCATATCTTCTCTCGCTAGTGTAGTTAGTGTTCCCACGTTGGTAGATCTACGTGTGAGAATGTTCTCCATTTGCATCGTCTGTTCCTCTATTTCTGTTGCTAGTTTCTGCTGCAAAATCTTTATGCTGTGTTTTTCCATTTCCTGTGTTAGTCTTAAGTTACAGAAGACAACGACATGCCTTTGTGGGGTTCGTCCCCACCCAGTAATGTTTAACACTGCCAGCGGTTTGTTGTAAAATGTTAAATAGTTTCGCCTAGGGTCTCGAATCTGCTCCTTTTTTGCGTCAGAGAGGTTCTCCTGTAAGTAGGTTTCGATATGTTTGTTGGAATAACACAGACCTAGTGTTCCCTGTTCTTTGTTTGTTTCGATTAACATGATGAATTTCTGGCCGAACTGGGTTTGCTTCTCTCGCATAGCCATAACATTATAGGATCCCATAGACAACTGTTTTATTTGGATGATTTCGTTGTCAGAGAAAATACTGCTGTATTCATCGAGTAATTTTAGCCTCTCTTTTCTCTGCAATAGCGACTTCGAAGGGTTTTTGACATTCTTGTATTTGTGTTGCCGCTTGTTTTGTAATGTTTCGTACTTGTTCCCTGCGTGTGGTGTCGGATGCTCGAAGCCGTTTTCCGGTACTAGTGACGGGTAATTTGACTGTTAAATCATCTGCCCTAGATAATTCTAAGTCAGCCTTGCAGTTCCTATTTCCTTGGACATGGGCACGGTAAGGTGTACAGTGTTCGTGTGGAACTAACCCAGAATTTTCCAACAACTGTAGGTTCTTTTCTTTGCTCTCGTCGTTCCTGCTGTAAACACCCCATTTGGAGACTAGTCTGGTAGCAAAATGCAAACTAGCATCTCTGCGATGTTTAAAGTAGCGAGCTCCAGAGATATCCAGGAAAACATCTTTGGCTTTGTCTTTTCCTTTGCCAGCAGCAGTTTTAATTCGGTCACACACCTCGATAATGTATATGGGTAACTTCGCGCCCAGAGTCAAATTTGCGAGACACCAGTTCTCTTTCTCAGACCATTTTTCTACAAACTGTCCACTAATGTCCTTGGTCTTGTCATCGTATGTGTAAAATAGTAATCCAATATCGCGTGACCTGTCAACCACGACTAAGCTGTGTAGCATAGAGTCCCAATACGCTCTCCAGGTGTCTGCAAATGGAGTGGAGTAGACTAGACTTGGTGCCACATAGTCCGTTATACGGGTAAGAGTGCTTTCCATAAACTCGTCACTAGGAACATTATCTTCGCAGTAAAAGGTAACTTCTGCACGCGTTAATCCCCGATGCTTGGCTAGGTCTCGTGCGTAAGCAAGCCGTGTGTTTCTCTGACAGGCCCAATCTTTCCAGTGCTGTCCGACGGTTTCCCTTACGCTTTTGCTCTCCAACATTTGTACCATTTTGTTGTAAATTTTAAAGCGAGTTGTCATTCCATTTACTGTTTCCATATAGGTCAGGCAGTTATTGCCCACTTGATCGCTGTTATCGAGAATTGTCCTGTCATCATCTGCCTCGCAGCCTTGGATACGAAAACCTTTAGTAGAGGTCAGAAAGCGAATAACTTCTTCTTTGTCGAAGCTGCCACTGTAATCCATGGTTAAGTCAATATCCTTTTAGAAAATATTTCTCAATATGTATTCATCGGAGCGTAAAACCTTTAAAACTTCCAAATATTCTTCATCTGCGCAAGCAATTTTAAATTCTTGTCTGTAGTAAAGGGTTTTTTCGGTTTCCTTCGATTTTAATCTTCCGTAGACGTTTTCCAATTCTTCCTCGCGTGGTTGTCTTTTTAATGGCGATAAAGCGATGGCTTTGACTTTACACTTCTGCAAGCCATACCGGGTCAGCATATCTCGAATGTGCTTGTTAACCACACCGACTTCTGTATACGTTTTCTTTGCAGTCACAAAGTAGTCCGGTACAAGGACGTACAGAAGAAAGTTATCCACAAACTTCTCACTGCATGAGATAAATCCGACGCCCTCCTGCTTCCCATACTTGTTGTAATTAACAGCACCGATCCTATTTAGGGAATTTTCTTGGGCAATCTTATCTAAAAGGACAATACTCTTGTTGGACCGACCAAGAAGAGAACGACGCGAAAAAAGACCCAAAGCTTGCATATTGTCGAGACGAGTAGGAGAATTCTTTTGGAGATGTTCACACCACGACGTTTCAATGTAGAATGAGAAAATATGAGAAAATCGCTAGCTTTATAGCGCAAGACAACAAGGCAAGCACTTCTATGATGACGTCATGTAAGGTATCAATGGGTCAGTCAAACAGGCCTAGACATGTTTGTCAGGATGGAGAGAGATCAGAAAGCCTTCTTACCCCGATAAAGGCCACGCAGAGCCCATTCGGGCCTCTTCGGGCCATATAAATCATAGCAGATTTATAGAAAATCGTCAGTTACTACGAGGCAGTGGACGAGTGAACACCTACAAGATTATGGGTCGCAAGCGAAGAGACTGCCCTGTTTTCGGCTGTGGAAGTACAAATCTCGTACGACTAGCGAATCATATTGATCAAATTCACCATATGGATGCAGAGGAACGCGCTAAATGGTTAAAATGGAGTAAACTTGGGCCATGTGTACCTTTACAGAGCGAGGAAACCGTAGCGGAAAACCAAGAATTAAATCTAGAGCAAACATTAGAAAGGATTCTAAAGCGACAAGAAGACATGGAAACAAACTTTAATAATTATCTAAGAGGTACAAGAATACAGCATGAAGAGAGCAAATCACCAAAGCGGAAACATTCTAAATGTATTACGAAAAGAAGACAGTGCTCTAACCAGTTTAACATTACTAGGAAAATGGACAATACGAAACATGTCTCTGACAAGTGGCTTTGCTTTTAGGGACGGACCGGTGCTTTGTTTAGTAGAGGACAGATCTGGCACTGCGCATAAGATCAAGCGCTCCAAGCTGGAAGACACTGTGCAAACAGGACAATTTATCTAAAACCTACGGTCTCTGTAAATAATTTAATTAGCTTCCAATATTCACTTTGTACAATTATTGGTTTATACGCTATAGAATAAAGGACAAAGAACGTATTTTACCTTGTGTTGTCTTTATTATAAAGAAACAAAAGAGCGAGAAAGTTAAGGTTTTGCTTTTAAATTACCTCTATCGCTTTCTATGGAACATTTATTCTCTGTTAAACAAAATAATTTATACATCGCTTAGCAAACAAAGATTGACATTTCTGCTTGACAAGCAGTTTTCGCTTCACTGCACTCTTGCCTCACTTCCATGTTTTGCTCGAAAAATGTATACATTTTCGCATTCGCCTAACCCCCTTTTTCCTTCTTTTCATCTATCCGGAAGGGGGTCTGGCAGATCGATCCAGTGTTGCTATCGTTACCGGAACGCCTTCTGATTGGTTTTCAAATCCTATGACGTCATTTTATAGGGGTGACGTCATTGCAAGGGCTGATCCGCGATCCGCCCTGATCCGCCCGTCCCAGAACCGCTATTTTGTATACTACTCACAAGTCCTCGCTAAAATTCGCCATTTTGATTTTAGCAATACTGAATAATATAAACAAAAGCTCTGATAACCAATCGGGAACGGCTTTAGTTATAACCAATTAGAATTTAGTCTTCAAATCCATACGCGGGGGCGTGGAGTCTAGAGAACACGGTTTGTGTCGTTGCTTCGCAGACGGACTATGCGAGAGAAAAGTCCGGCTGCACGCAGGCTAAAAATGTTTCGAGTCTACTGCTTCGATTGGATACATAAACGCATTTACAAAACGAAATCGTTTATAAGCTAGCGAGTTTGCAGGCATTGATACTTTAGCGCTTTTGAACTTTACCCACCCCTCCCTATTTTGTTATCTAACGTCGTGCTCATCTCCTAATTAGCGACTTTTGTTTACTCAGAATCAAAACGTCTGACAGCTATGTAAAATGCGGCCAAGAACAATTCAAGCCTTCCAGATCATGACCAAAATCTATTAACTACATATCAAGCCCATTACTATAAATTGCGGGGAAGAATCCAGTGTAAAATGAATGAAACCTTGCAAGTTGATGACTCGTTGATATCTTGGAAAGTATTCGGAAGTAATCCACTGATGCCAAGAGATAGCGGGACAAAAGGATGACAATGAAAAGGCCGAATTTAGACCTTATTTCTTAACCAAAAAGGTTATCAATGGTAAGAAAGGCTTGGAATAACGAACTACTTGGTTTTTGTTAGTTTTATGAAGCTCTTTTGGTTGATTTTGCTCAAATATGCAGTATGCACACTAAATCCGTTGTGTAGAGAATTGTACGATTGATGAAGTTCAAATCGCCCTCAACAAATAGACTTTTTTGCCGTTTTAAACGTGTTTTAAAACAAATTTCCATTGATATAGCAGGATTTTCAATTGGTTGTTTTAGTGAACTTGAAAGACTTTCTTGCAATTTTTGAATTGAAGCTTTGTTTTAGTAATTGATCATTTTTTCTCAGTGATTTGATTGATGTACCGCGTGCTGTGATTGGTTAATGAATAAAGTAAGGAGAAACAATATGTTTATCAAAAAAATTAAAATAATCTATAGTCAATCGCAATTTGAGCAGTTTATCTTGGGCTATATTATAAAAGCAAAAAATGATAGTTTTCCATACTTAACTGGTGAAATAAACTACCTTGGATAATTTGGAGAACACTCGCCTAACGGTTCCCGATTTACTGATCTTTTTTCGTGTTCTCCCAACCATCCCGAGAGGTTTATTTCGCCAGTAACCCATGGAAAACTATTATTTATTGCTTAAATGTCATCAACCTTTATTTTTAAAAATATAGTAATGTAGTACTATAGTAAAATTATAGAAAGGCTTTAGCTTCCATAGGTTAATTGTTATGTATTTGTATTGGTTTTACAATGATACCCGGGAAAACTCCTGGAAATATATCTCTATTACCACACAAAAAAATGTCGTTGATAACAGAAAGAGAATATGGTTAATTATGGCCAGAAATTTCGAATGGAATCACTATGGAAGGAGCTTAATACGTCATCAAGTTACTTACGTCAATCACTATATTTTAATCCCTGTATTTTTATTGGCTCAATCGCTATGCTCGATTTGAATTTTCGAAAATGGACAAAGAGAAAAATAAGAGGAAAATGTTTCTATAGTGTGCTAATCGGTTCATCAACAGAAAATATATTGCCATTAGTGAAATAAGGACAGAAGGGAAAAATTTATGATGTAGAGAGACTGACAAGTTGTCGTGGTGGATATGGAAGATAATAAAATGAGTTATTCTCGCCATAGCTTAATATAATGCTTATATAATGCATATCCGTTTCAGCAGCTTTAATGAGTTCAGTGTTCTTTGTCACTTAGAAAATATAATTGGTTGATTTGCGAAAGATAACCAAGAGCTTTGAGACCCAAAACAATCGCACATTAGGTTTTTGGAAAGTTGCTAATTGTATTTCGCGCAAATTTTACCCGGTTTTTGCTTTTTTTCTTACCAGGTTGGTATCTGTCTGGAGTCTATTTTATCGACTCATAGATTCTTATTGAAAGAATAGACCATTTGCAAACGGAACAACGTGGAAAGTGATGATGATGATAATTATGATAATGATAATGATGATGATGATAAAAACCTACGAACGTTTAACGCATTTTTTAGGGGATCGCATTTCAATAAATTAAAAGATTCTCCTAGGTCACAGAAACTGTGAAATAAATTAGAGATGGGCCGAAAAAGAAACGACGTACAATGTAAATACTCGTCTTTTTTTAAAACACAGTCATTGAACGGCATCCTACAGAATATCGAAATTACGTACTGCGACATGTCATACTACTACTAAACCCAATTTACTGCTCATTACAATATTTAATTCTTATCTACTCAGAGCTCCAACACCGAGCTCCTTGTGGCATCTCAGGGAAAAAAGATAAAAAACATTCGTTTGAATTTAGGATTCGCCCAGTATAGGGGATAATTATTGGTAATTTAATTCATTTGATTCCCAGACTAGCTCGCCATGACATACATGTGCCTAGGTTTGATTCGAGGTTCTCTCTCTGGGTTCTACGTTTTTCCTCCCTACCCAAATGCTAACAGGCTAAATTCCAATTCGATCCGTGAGTAGCCGTGCATGGCTTTGATCAGTCAAAAGGATTGTCAGAGTATCGTTAAAAACGTTTTTTTAGTAGGTAAAAATTATTCAACCGATTTATTTTTATAACGGCTTTATATGTTAGAAATTATTAATTATCGACAAGGTTCAAAGCCTAGCTGATCATTCGCAGCCGTTTTCCTAAAATTAAAAAAATGTTTCTCAAACAATGACGTAATTTCTTTTAAAGAGTACTACAAGGAAACGAGGCAATTTTATTTTACTTTCACTGGACATTAAACAATTAAGACAATTTAGAGAAGCACGGGTGTGGCGCTGCTATAAAAGCGCCGACCCTCATCAATGACTAGAGTTGTTTGTTGATTCTCTCCTGTGCTTTTATCCGGGTTCTCTTCTTTTTTCCCTTCACAAAAATCAATTTCTAAATTCCAATTCGATCTTAGAAGACATTAGTTCTCGATATGGTTAACCTCTTACATCTCCTTTTGCACCATAACGCGAATGAATTTAATTTATTTATGTTAATATTTAATAATTATTAGGTGGATATCATCATAATCACTGAGCCTGAGGGAAATAATTGTTTGAGTAAAATTTTAGACTTGAATATCTGAGTAAATTCCAAAACCAGGATAAGAAAACGAAAGAATAAGAAAACGTTTTAGTATTACTTTCGATCTGTAAAACTTTGGATAACCTCATAATCACCACCCCAGCGGTCATTATCGTCTCAGATATCGTCTCATAATTATTGTAATCATACATATTAATATTCATCATCAACAAGGTGACCAGATGAAGAAGAGTTTTAAATTCTGAGATATTGTAGTTAATTTGGAGTTGATATGGCCTATTCGATTTGATATACAGAGGCGAAAATGCTAAACCGGCCTACAACCAGCCAGCTACCGAAACGTTTACTCAGCAAATGGTTTTTGACTAAAAATCAATGATTCTGGTATTTTTTCTTTTTCTTTTTCGTTGTCGGTCATAGTGGAGTTATCACTCGTTAGCGATAACATTATAGCACCCTTAACGGTAAACAGCCTAAGAAAACAGTTAAAATGCTTGGAAATCAAATTAAAAGCAAAGGAAGAAAAGAGAGAAGAGGAGCAAATATGAAAACTAAAATAAATAAATAAAAGATTCTTACAAAAAAAAAAAAGGATGTCCCGAGCAGATGCGCTAAAACACTTTTAAAGCAAAGATCAGTATTTTTTAAGAAAAAAAAAAAACACGAAAATACTAATCACGTACCACGCTGTCCCTTTAAGAAAGTCTACTTTATAATGATAAAAGCACTCCGCACTCTTTACTACTTACCTTGTGCAAAGATTTTCATTTGGCATTAAGATAACTTAATGTTTTCAACCTTTTTCATGACTAGTGTACTGAACATCATCAGTGCGTGTTTTATTTAGAGATATGAAAGCTGAAATCGTCATTAACCAGTTTTTATAATAATGACTGATGATTTCTCCCTCATTCATGCATATGAAAGTTAATTTGGTACTTTTTTGTTATACCACCTGTTCAAAGAATTGACGCAAATTGCGTTCGATTTAGATTGCCCCAGAAAGTACATCCCCATAGTAACCCCCCAATATGCATGATACCAAACTAGTATATATCTTGAAAAGAATTACGCCAAATAGTTTAGTGGTATATGTTCTGTAAAAATGATTTAAAAACTTCTAGAGAATACCTTTATAGTCTGCCTGTTATTTCCATATTCTAGTCTAATGGCTTTGGGAATACTAATTATTAGATAAAGCAACATATGAGGCACGTACAAACCCAGAAGTACGGTGCAGGAGCTCGTATTTGTTTATAAACATGGCGTTGAAACATCCGGTGGAATAAAAATGAAAGGCCGACCGAAAAATTTTAATGTTTATAAAAATGAAGATTTTTATGTAGCGTATTCTTATCAATACTCCTCTCGATATGATTCAAACAATAATCCTTTTTCAATATATTTTGCATAAGTTTGCTGTCCGTTTTTTAGAAGATTGGGTAGCCGTAAAAAGCGACGTAATAACTTTGCAACAACTAGTTTTTTGTCAAAATCTCTATTTTGAGTGGATAGATTTAAAAACGTCTACAAAAAATTTTCTAAACTTTTAAATTCTGGATTTTTGCCCCGAAAAAAGTTTCGTCAATGAATTATGAGATCTCGACGGTTTATCTCCTAGTTTGATTCGACGGTTTTGCACCCTCCACAAAAACCAATTTCTACAATCTAATTACAATTAGATTTAAAACTGCCTAGATGAAAATTACTTTCTTTAATTGTGGTAACCCTAACAAATTGTTTAGTTCGGGTATTTTTCAGGATTCGATAAAAAACTAGTGGTGAAAATAGCTAGAAGGATCTTTAATATAAACGCATCAATCATTTAATACTTTTATGCTGAACGTTATACAACCTATAGGTGATATCTGCATACACCTGCTTTTATTATTATTGATATGAAAATTATTTGCCCTTCAGATTAATTTAACTCATTAAATGTCAGTCTCATTAACCTGAACTCCCACCGCAGATTCTACAATGAATTGTCGCTTAGAAAAACGGTGAATACGCTTCACGCGATGGACATAATTTTCAAACGATGATTCGACCAAGGCCTTAATTCGAGATTGACTTTTAAAAAACATATATTTTTTGGTGAATTGAACTTACGTTATGTTATGGCTTTTTAGTTTATTATTCGCCCTTTAAAGTTGTATTTGGTGTCATACTGTTAAAGCGGGGTTTTACCTGCCACGGTTGCTATGGAAAGAACTCAGTGAAAATCTGTAAGAAGTCTCATGTTTTACGCTCTTACATAAAACCAATTTATTAAATGGATTGCTTTTTATGATAACGTCTTCACTTATACGTAATTTATGCTGTCATATTTCGTTAAAAACATAAAAAACAAGCATATATTTGGTCGGTTTGACCCAAAAATAGGCAAATATCAAATCTTTGCTGAGTTAAATTCGATCCGCAAAGCTAAACATTATTTTTGAAAAAGGTCACTATTCAAAGGTCCCCTAGGGTACGTACTTGATAAAGGGAAGACACTTTTCCCCCCGATTGTCTAAAATGCCACTATCAGCTGTTACAGAACTTTCCCTTTAAACTTTACAAAATAAAAAAGAAATATAATAACTTTCTTATTTTATTGAGGACAAATTTTCCAGACTAGACTGAAATAGTGATCGAAATTTGACTTTTTTTGGAAGACGTTTTGGCCGAAATGTAGAAGAAGTTGGCTGAAACCACGAGGGGTTGGTGGAGAGGAGATCGAAGAAAAATTGTACGTTTGTAAAATGAGGGGGAATCGGGGCTGGTTCATATTTTCCGTTTAATGTTTTGGTCAATAATACCTTCTTCACATTTCAAATCGTCAATGATTTGATCTAGTTTAGAGGCTTTGCACCACCATGCACGTGACGGCAGCCATGTTAGATGGCAGGAACAATACAATCTTTTTACATAAGACAGGAATGATCGAACTCATGCCAGAAATCTTCTTAATCAAAATCCCGGCCTTGCTTTCAAAGTCCCCTTTTGCAAGTCTTGTACATTTAAGTCATCTTATTTCAATCGTATAGTCTGTCTCTGGAATGCCATTTGTAAATAATCTTAATCAACTTCTTTACACTCCTTTGTAAACTCAGGCACCAAAAATATTTCCTCACCACCGCCACTTAGTGGGTCCAGCCAACTTCTTCTTTACTAGAGCTTGAACAAAAGCGGTGTCTTCCCTTGGTCAAATATATACTTAGGGGATTTTTTTAGGAATAAATTTTTACAGAGTAAGCTAGAGTTTAAGGACAGGGGAAAAATATGGCAATCGCATTTCTTTAGATTGAGTTTTATTTTCGAGTGTTTGGAAACGATAAGTTTGAACGACTTCGTTTATGCTTAATCTAACCGCCATTCCAAAGCCACAGGAAGCCCAAACTTTCGTTACGGTCTGGGAACCCCTGCGATCTAGAACAAATACTAGCTAGAATAAGCCTGAAGCGAGATGACGTTTTACCCCCGTCTCTAGAGTATAATCCTTTCACACTGCTTTTGTTCTTTAATTATGACTATTGTTCCTGTATTCTCTAAGGAATCAAAAATTTTAATATGAAAGAATTTAAAAACTATTATGGTCTAGAGACGGGGATAAAACGTTATCTCGCTTCAGGCTTATTATTGAATTTAAAAATATGAAAAGTTTCAATCAGCTAACCTCCTTGGACAGGCATGGTAGAAAAAGATACTAATTAACTGAAGATGTTTCTTGAATTATCAAATAAATATGCTCCTAGCTATTCTTTTACAAAAGTTAAAGATTTTTCAAATGTCCCATGGTCGACAAAGGAGATAAAAGAGTTGATACATGTTCTTGGAGTGCAAGCATATGAGTCAAATTCTGTCGAAATAAAAATAACAATGAGACACAGCCGCCTTGTTGGTTGATCTAACAAGAGGAGCTAATGAGAAGTGCTGTTGTTATCGTCAATCAACATAGCGACTGTTAATTCAAATATCAATCTTTTCCTTTTATTAACACTGTCTTTTGTGCTTAGTTGCTAAGAGAGGGGGAGAGGAAAATTAAAGATAAAGATCGCGACAATAAAATTTTAAGATTTTTTAGTTGTCCTAACCTAGATCAGCCCAAAGGTTGTTTGAAGGTATCGATCAAATTGGAAGGAATATATTTCTAAGAGTTGGATAGCTCGATATTTTAATTTCCACCCGTGACTAGCGCACTGAATATCATCAATGTTTAATCCAGAGATATGAGGACTGAAGGCTTTGTCGTCGTTTACTAGTTTTTATAATAATAAGGACTTCTCCTCCATTCAGTTAATTATGGTACTTTTTTGTTGTATCAACTGTTCAAAGAATTGACGCAAATTTCGTTCCATTTAGATCACCCACCTACGATATTCCCATGGTAACACCCCGATGTACACAATCAGCCTATTTTACTGACTAGGCTTTCGATATTCTGTGAAACTTCGATCAAGTTTTTGATTCCCGAATACTTTATAGAGCAGTTGGACATTCATTGTGGCGGGGTTTGAAAAAATCCGTCAGTTTGCGTACTAGTAAACGTTTTCTTCTTCCGTGACAGCCTTAACTTTAAATCCAGAATGCCCCGACCATTTAGTGATGATTTGATATGGAGAATGGTATTTCACCGTTTGTTTTACGCCAGAACGTTGGAGGAAACACGTGATATTTCTTTTAGTCTAAATGCGTAAGTGTGTAAATGTGTAAATGTGAAAATGTGTAAATGTGAAAATGTGTAAATGTGTTTATAAAATTCATGAATAATTAATTAGGGTTTTGACCAATCAAATTTATGAAACCAATTCTCACAGGCACCTTGTAAACTCCATACAAACCTAAAGCACGGGGAGGGCTTGAAGAGCTGGCAGGGAAAGCTAGGGGTGAATGAATCAACACAATGAAAATGCAAATTAGTTACAATCACTAGTGGTTGTTACCAAAACAGTATACTACCGCTAGTGGTTGTTACTAAAACAGTACACAACACCTAGCTTGAACTGTAAGAAATTAGCATTATCATTACTGTGACTTAAAGTGCAAATGAACCCTTTGACAATACATTCAGTACTGGTTCTGCATAAAGTAAATAGTTGATTGGTAAAATAATTCTTGATTTAAGTGATGCGTCTCTAAGTTATGAAGGTTTATACTTCCAATATGTAAATGATGGTGACGTCAGGTAAGGTATTTGAGTGTTTTTGTTGTAACTAGTAATACTAAATGCTGGCCATTTTGAAAATAAAAATTTTAAATAGCTTTCATGTAAACCATGAGTAAAATAATGATGCTTTTTAAATACTGTATCTATGAACCAGTTCGATTTTGTATATTTAATTAAGCCTTAATAGACGTCACGCTCATTAGCATATTGAAAGTATAAACCTTCATAACTTAGAAACGCATCACTCAAATCAAGAAATATTTTACCAATCAACTATTTACTTCATGTAGAATCAGTACTGAAAGTATTGTCGAAGGGTTCATGTGCACTTTAAAGATAAGGAAAATATGACTACATGTACAAGAAATTTTGATTTATTTAATTCTTCAAAGTTCAAATATTACTTTTTAGTTCTTCAAACTTTCAATTTTTACAACCATTAAACACACAGTTTTGAAACACTGGTCTTATTATAGTAGGAGTTGAAGTAGACGTGCTACTTTCTGCGCTGAAATTTGAATTCAAACCACAATCTGGAATATCTAGCATTCCTAGCAATTCATCTGGTACATCGAAATTTCCAAATTCATCAGATAAAGAATCTTCGTTCTTGTTGATTTGCTCATTTATTTCTGACAAGTTCCCGTTCAATACCGAGGATCCAGATTGTCCTAAGACATCACTAGGGATATCTAGCATTCTTAGCAATTCATGTTTTTAGACAGATTCTTCAAGAGAAAGATCTTTCACTTTCCCACTACTTTGCGCTTCCTTCTTTTCTATGGAGCCTTTATTAGATATAGTGGACTTTGGTGCTCCTAGGACATTACTAACAAATGTTGTCTGTTCATCACTAGCCTTCTCATAGCGAAATAAAGAATTGGATATATGCCCTGTGCGTTCACGGATTTGTTTCTCATTTACTGAATTTTGGAAAAGTCGGGTAGCGCATGTTATTCGCAAACAGTGCGAGGTTTTTTTCTTCAACCCTGCTCTAGCACATAATTTATCAGGCAATATCTTATTCAAGCTATTTATACAAATTGCACTCTTTTCATAACCGAAAGAGAAATTACATTGTGGCCTAAAATAAAACGCATCTGGTTATTCCTTTACACATTCAGTGATTTTGCATAGATACAATCTATACAGGCTTTGTAAACAACGCGAATGAATCTCGCCAATTTCATGGCACTTGTGCTGAATTATTCTCGAGCTGGTTTTCAAATCTTTTAAACCGCCGTGGAAAGTTTTAGATACCCTTTCATCAAATATTATGAAATTATCTCTTAAGATAATGTTACAAACTCTGAGAATCCTATGTTCATTTGATCTTGTAATATCCAGATTACTTCCGGCTGTCACGCCATGTGTCACATGACACGTACATGTAATTTAATCGTGTGTGTAATTAGTTGTGTGAGGAATAAAGCACGAGGACGAAGAACATCAAAGTTTCTATTTATTGTGGATTCTGCGGACACAACAGATCTCAGTCCAAAAAGCTTGCCATTATAGAAATAGATTGTATTTAAAAGGCACTCAGCTGTATTATTGCCCAGCAATCCTTTCCCCCATAACAGATCTTCCTCTTCTAGGGTAACTTCATTTCGGACATCTTTCTTAGTCTTAAGATCCACGCCATTTTTAGTTGCATCTCTCATCTCGCCATCCATAACTTTGCGAAATAATGCAAACCTAATCAAAGAGGGGAATACATAATGAATAAATCAGCTTTCGTTACTCACTTATTTCCCTTAGGACTTTTTAGTCTTAAAATCTTTAAGTAGATAGACAAGGTAGCTCACCTTTTATCATTCTTGTTCAGTGGATCTAAGTCACTTTTGTCGTTTAAATACCTCTTCAGACCACAAATGCCGAGAACATATAATGTTCTTGGTGGATATCTTTCACCTTTGGTGTTTCGAACTTCTTCCAAAAAGCGAGTAAGCTATAAGTTCAACTTCTCAGCATTCATGCAATGCAATAGTGTAGACAATTCTTCGATTTTGGACTGCAGATTTTTAGGAGTTTTATCGCGTCTACACGTTTGCCATTCTTCGAAGAGCTTCACAACCCATTTTGTGTTGTTTTGAGTATTCTTTGGTACAGTGTTTTCGACTAAACGATATTCTTCATCCTCTGTCAAAGGCTCTCGGAATCTTCCACCTCCTTCCATCGCTAGCTGTTGTAAATGAGGACTACAAGACCAACCCTTAGTAAAACTGACGTGCTTCATATTCATGCATGACATCTAACACCCTTTATGAAGCAACCATTATTGAGTAGGATTTGGTTCTATATTCAACAAATCTCAAATAATATTGTTCTCAATGTCAATTCATATCTCGATCCCTTAATTCCTTATGAGTCCCGTAAGAATTTCTAATTATTCATTCATTTCATAAGTCGTTTACAACATTCGCGTCCGTGTTGTATCAGATCTACGATCCGACTCGCCTACGGCTCGTGATCGTAAATCGGATACAACACGTCCGCTCATGTTGTAAACATTACAAATGTGTACATGTGTGCATGTGTGCATGTGTGCATGTGTGCATGTGTGCATGTGTGCATGTGTGCATGTGTGCATGTGTGCATGTGTGCATGTGTGCATGTGTGCATGTGCATGTGTGCATGTGTGCATGTGTGCATGTGTGCATGTGTGCATGTGTGCATGTGTGCATGTGTGCATGTGTGCATGTGTGCATGTGTGCATGTGTGCATGTGTGCATGTGTGCATGTGTGCATGTGTACATGTGTGCATGTGTGCATGTGTACATGTGTACATGTGTAAGTGTGTGTGTAAGTGTGTAAGTGTGTAAGTGTGTAAGTGTGTAAGTGTGTAAGTGTGTAAGTGTGTAAGTGTGTAAATGTGTTAATGTGTAAATGTCTTTTTTCGGTGGACAACGTTAATGATATTGACTGTATAACAGGCAAAATTCAACGAAAGAATCCGTCTTGAAACCAATAATATATATATTTAGGCACTGCCCAAAGTCACAAGGTGCCCAATTTGAATGAATCTGAACGGTGAAAATAAAATCGGGGAAAAATCTTCAATTAATTTTTATTTGATATGAACATAATGTGGATGTCTCGCGGACCCAAATTGTGAGGTTGCTCTTTGCGCTTGTATGTAAATATACCTTGAAAAGTTGTTATCCTTGGAATGATTCGAATAAATCCCGAATCTCCCTGTCACTTCGCGCGATGGAGCCGCTAGAATCTCTCCCATGCGTGGGCCTGAGCTTTGTTGTGATTCTCGGCGTGCCGAGATGTACTGAAATTTCCCAATTATGATCGTCAATATTATCGAAACTGAAAAAACATTTTAGCACCTAGACATTGTTTGGTCATATAGTAGTTAAGGAATCTAATGAAACATCACATATTTTCTAAATAAACCAAATAAACCGAGTTTTACGAATATGCTACATACATGCTACATACTTACATAGTAAGTTTTTTCATCTTTTCACGGTGTATGATTTACCTTTTCATCATTACATGCTACATACATTAGCCACCAATGTTTTGGTTACTCGTTACTCGTGCCAGTCTTCTTGAGCCGAATTCTTGTAACAAGAAATTAATGGCGGACGAAAATAAATCGTAAAATTTTGGCCCTTTCCTTTCGAATATCAGAAAGATATTTCAGTGAGTGGTTCTTAATGTATTCAAGATTATTTCAGCAAAAAACCAGCTCGAATGAAAGAGTTTTAATTTTGGAGCGATTTTCGTCCAAGTAGCACTTTAAGCCAAAACAAATATCTGTGACGATGGTACATGCTGAACACGTCACGCCCATGGAAGGGGAAATCAGGTTGAAATGGAAGACGATTTATCAAAGGAACTGTTGAATATGTGAACGGACAACCAGAGGAAATAAGGAAGAGTAGCAGAGGGACCAAACGTCGTAAAAAGTCTTGCAAAGGCATTGACGAAAGTACATGAGGGACCATGAGCGGTAGCGTATGTCAGTAATAAAGAAATATGAAGTAAACGTCTCTTTTTTCTCGTACTCTTGGTTTATTTCTTCTTTCCGTATTTTTGGTTGAAGCCACACGCGACATGGCGTCAACATATGAGTTAATCAAATCGTTGTTCACACTTCATGATGAATAGTTTTATGGGCTCGTGTGAAAATTGAATAATTAAAAGAACAACCATCAGCCGAGCTTTGGTAAACTGCTTGATTATTTGCCGCAATACTCTTCCTGCTGTGGGTGCAATTACACTAAGGATAAAGCTGAAAACTAGAAGGAAGCAAACCTCCGATGGATAAGAACGATAAAGGTATTTAAAATCAAGAGCTGAACAATTGATAAATACCCAAGTTTGCATTTGTAACAACAAATATTTTAATCTCGGTATTTTATACTACGGGTCCATCACATGCACAAAGACGTGTACGAATAACTGAACCAGAAAAAGCATTGGTTCTTCAGTGTTATGAAGAAAAAAGCGGAGAAAGTTGGTAAAATGTTCTTCAACATGTTAAGAGGAATATTGAATCGCTTCCATTGTCTTCTCCAGTTGTAAAGTTTTATCTTGAACAAGAGAGTCAGCAAGCAATTAATCGTATTCGCCGTATCGTAAGAAGTCAACTTAAAGCTGCTAGCGAATCTTCTATTCCTGTGTCAGGACCTATGTCGGAGATTCTGGCATCAAAAATGAGGTATGCGAAAAAGGTGAGCCCGGAAGATCGGTGGATGACCAAGTTGAGTCATATGTCTACTGATATCAGTGGTGAATCAAGCTTAAATGAGGAAAGCGATGTACAGGAAGTCGTGAAGAAAGCTGAGAGCGAAAGTCCAAAAGAAAAGCAAAAACGATTTAAAGGGAAAGGAAAACGAAAGGCTGAAGATGCACATGTGGCAATGTGTAATAAGGCAATGGCTACTTTGGATAAGATGAACAAGCTTCAGGACAAATATGCCGCAGACAGTTCGAGTTCAAGTGAATGACAATAGCCGATTGCGTATATCTAAGTCAGGCAATCCTGACGTTATATTAAAATGTTAATGTTCTTTAGATAATTGGATAAGCCGATATCCAAGAGAAGTTTACTTTTGCCCACATTTACACACACTTACATACACTTACACACACTTACACATACACTTGCACACATTTACACACACTTATACACACCTACACACACACACTTACATACATTTACACACATTTACACACACTTACGTACATTTACACACACTTACATACACACTTACACTCATTTATACACACATACACATACTTACACACACTTACACACACACTTGCACACATTTAAACACACTTTTACACACACTTAAACACATTAACCCAAAAGTACATACACATTTACACACATTTAAACAAAAATGGCATACACTTAAACACACCTTTACACACACTTACACACACTTATATTCACTTACATACACTTAAACACACTTATACACATTTACAGACACATACACACACTTGCACACATTTACACACACTTACACACAAACTTACACACATTTACACAACCCTTCCACACACTTCCACACACCTACACCCACGCACTTACCCACATTTACACACACTTACATACACTTACACACACTTACACACACCTTTACACACATTTGCACACACACATACACTTACTCACATTTACACACACTTACACACATTTACACACAATTACATACAAATTAAACACATTTATACACAACTGCACACACTTACATACACCTTTAGACACACTACGCACACTTACACACAATCACGCACACTTACACACACCTTTTCACACACACACACTACACACACCTACACATATTTACACACCATTACACACATTTACACACACGTACACAAACTTGCACACAATTACACACACTTACACACACCTACACATATTTACACACACTTACACACACCTTTACACACATTTACACACACGTACACAAACTTGCACACAATTACACATACTTACACACACCTACACATATTTACACACACTTACACAAACTTACACACGCCTACCACACACTTACGCACATTTACACACACCTACACTCACTTACACACACTACACACTCTTACACACATTTACACACACTTACACACACTTGCACACATTTACATACAATTACATACACACATTTAAACACAATTGCACACACTTAAACACACCTTTACAAACACTTACAAATACTTACGCACACTTACATACACTTGCACACACTTACACATACACACATTTACACACACTTACACACACCTTTACACACACTTACACGCACTTACACACACTTACACACACACATACATTTACACACACCTTTAGACACACTTACACACACGTACACACACTTGCACACAATTACACACACTTACACACAATTACATACACTCTTACACACATTTACACGCACCTGCACACACTTACACTCACCTTTACATACACTCACACACACTTACACACACCTTTACACACACTCACACACACTTACATACTTTTACACACACTTACACACATACTTACGCACATTTACACACACTTACACACAATTACACATACTTACACAAACACTTGCACACATTTAGACACGCCTTTAGACACACTTACACACACTTAAACACCTTTACAAACACTTACAAACACTTACACACACTTACACACACTTACATACACTTACACACTCTTATACACACCTACACACACTTACACACATGTACACACACTTACACACACTTACACACACACTTACACACACTTACACACACTTACACACACTTACATACACTTACACACACTTACACACATTTACACACTGTCGTCCAGGTTTTAGAACATACTAAAAACCCTCGAAGAAGAGGAGAGAATCAACAAACAATCTACTCGCATACCCCGCCGGATAGAACCCGGGTCGCATAAAATAGCATTGTGATTTTAATTTCATGTTCAAATGCTTACTAGCAATCGTTCTTGACAAGTTACTTTGTTTCATCCTGCGAAACGCCAGACTACATGCAATTTTGCAGAAATACATACATTTTGCAGAAATACACTTATTCCAAATAAAGTTATAGTAACCAAATAGCCTAGAAAGCTGAGATCACTGAGGATCATGGGAAACTTCTCATATCAAGCAAGTAAAACTTTTTTGATAAAAACTGCAGTTTGAGGAGGCTCAGAAGAGGTGAGACTGTAACTGCTAAACGATCTAAGACTCATCAACGGTCATCAAAGCGGTTGAAACATGTTAAACATATATACCCATAATCCTTGTCGGTCTCTGCTTTGTAGCTTTTCAGGTGACTAACTTTATTGAAATAAGTATACAGCGGAAACCCGCGAGTAAGAAGCCGAAAATTAAGAACCTGTTAGTCTCAAATTTTGTCATTTACACCCCCTATAAACAAGAACCTATTTAGCCTAGAAAATGAAAACAGGTTCTTATTTTCCAGAATCATCTTTTGGTGATGCAGAGCTGGGTAAGAATCCTGTTTGGAAAAATTAGCAGCTTGCCATTGCTGTGAGATAAAATCAGTTAATGGAATAAAAATGTTAAGTGAAGGAATTTTTATATTAAATTGTATTTCATTATGAAAAAACTGTACAGCAAATATATATATATATATATTAATGTACAGTAATTAACAGTGTGAGTACAGTGCATGAAGAGAACAACATATATAAAAAGGATCCATCTTTTGATCACTGAAGCAGTTTTTCTGTTCCATATGTCATGAAATTAATACATTTTATTGTTGCCAGGTCCAAATGATGCCAAGTTATTAGGGGTCACTTTTCTTAATATCACTGATATTTAGACCAAGATTTTTGCTGTTCAGCTTCCTCGCTAATTTTTTCAGATAATCCTCATTTCCAATTAGCTTGTAATCCACTGGTATCTCAAGTCCTTTCCCTTGACCCGCATTAAAACGATCCCCAATGCACTCTGCTTCCACCTCTCCATAATCTTGAATAAATTTGCAGAATAGCCTTGATATCTCAATATTATTGTGGTGTATGTAGGTCAATTTTGGACCACCTTAAGAGAGAAAACAATCGGAGTTTACAAGTTTTGAAACAGAGCTAGCACGCTGTAAGATGTATTGTGATTTGTGACACCGCTGGCCAAGTGTATTTGGTTTCAGAAGGGCCGGAAAACCACAGGTATCCCATGTTAAACAACATGCCATAAATCGCTAAATATTGAAGCAAATCGCCTGAAACTTCACAGAAATGCAAAGGAAAACATAACACACAGGTACAGATGTTTATTTTTATCGTATCTTAAGTATATCGTTATATTGCTTAAAAACCCCTCAAATACATAGCTTGGGCTACCTGTGGAGAAACGTCATTGGTTAGGTAAACATTCCATCTCAGCTGATAACCAAAACACGTGAGTTTGCCAGCTTGCTGGCCGGTCTTACTCTTCTCAGCTTTATGAAAATGAATCACACTTTATTCAACTTTGGTTTTAAGAAGAAGGTAACAATAAAAAGTGGTAGACAACTGTTCAGTTGAACGAAAAGACATTAAAATGCGAATATTGCGATAATTCGTTATCTGGCAAGAAATACCTCGACACTCATGTGCGATTCAAGCATCCATCTGATTGCCCAAAGCTCAGCCAAGGCAGTTACGGAGCTACGGTTTTATTAAAAGATATAGACGAGAGTGACAGCCAAACTGCTCAACAACAAGTTTGTGAAAGGACGCAAGAAACACGCAATTTGACAGAGTTAGAGGGAATGGATTCTATGAACAACAACTCAACCAGACGAGGGGCAAATCGGAGGAAATCTTACACCATTGATTTCAAACTGAAAACTCTCGATCTTCTAGGTACCCTGAAAGAGCCCAAGTCCAAAAAGCTCTGGGTAAAGGTCGCGGAAAGAAGAGGAATAAGCAAGTCACTAGTTGTCAA